>NC_081158.1:13855966-14060213 GCF_012432095.1 Onychostoma macrolepis | reverse complement strand
GATAGACAGGTGTTCAAATACTTATTTGCAGCTGTATCATACAAATAAATAGTTAAAAATCATACATTGTGATTTCTGGATTTTTTTTAGATTATGTCTCTCACAGTGGACATGCACCTACGATGACAATTTCAGACCCTCCATGATTTCTAAGTGGGAGAACTTGCAAAATAGCAGGGTGTTCAAATACTTATTTTCTTCACTGTGTATATATATATATATATATATATATAGAAGAGTACTTGTTCATTTACCAATAGAAGCAGGTAAAACATTTGAGTTACAAAACTATGCCTTTTGGACTTTTCAATGTAACAGTACTAGGCATGTTGTTATATTTCAGAACTGTTGTTTTTCTGGTGTTCTGTTCTTTGTAGTTTTAGTTATAATCTAAGATTTCTTTCTTCCACAAAAAGGGAATACTGTCACGAATCCGGTCTATGAACTTCCGTTCAATCACCACCAGAGGTCACCCACTCACCACATGGACTCTTACACTACACTGCACTTCCCCCCCGGACTACAGTTCCCATCATCCATTGCACTGATAACACACACAGAGCTTAATGCACTGATTACACAGCTGATTCCCATCAGACATGCTACATAAACCATGGACTTCCTTACTACACTGACGAGTATTGTATAGCGTATATCATTCTCCTTGTGATAGCTGCTCTACGGAGCCCACTTAATTGTCATAGTCTTGCCTTGCCTGTTTTGATTCTTGCCCGTGTTTCCTGGATTAACCCTTTGCCTTGCCGTTCGGACGCTGTTTGCACCTCGCTTGGACTATTGCTTGTGTACCTGGATTATCTCTCTGCCTTGCCCTGTTGGATATTGTTCTCCGATCAAAGACCCACGCTTGCCCTAGGATTACTCTTTGTCTTGCCTGTGTTGTACCTGTTTGCCATTGCATGAACCTTGCTAGTTTTGTGACCACCTCCTGACTAAAAGCCTTGCAAATGGATCTGCACGCCTCTCGTCTCATTGGCTCCGTAACAGAATGCTCGGCCACACAAGGATCAAGCAGCTTTTCAAATGGATACTGGCCAGGTATGGATATTGTAAGACTGTTGTTAGCCCTCGAACAGGGCACATGATCGCTCGAGGACTATATTCAAGAGTATTTGAACGTTGCTTATTATTCTGTTCTGCCAGACTGTGTTTTGATAGACTTTTTCTGTGAGGGCGTTAATCAACCGCTGAAATCTAAGCTAATTCACAAGGGTCCGCGTTCACTGTGGGTGTCGCGGAGAAACGCAACACTGCACTCACTCGTGTAATGGCGGCTGCACTAGAGCACGCTCACAAAATGGTGGCGACAGCGGAGCCTGATCGCAAAATGGCGGCGACAGCGGAGCCTGATCGCAAAATGGCGGACACAACAGCGCCCCGTTATGTCACAGCTGCCAATTCTGAGTCAAGCCAAGACACCGCTGATCTTCATGATTCTAGTCAAGCTACCGTTGATCATCATGAGTCAAGCCAAGTCACAGTTGATCTTCATGAGCTAAGTCACGTCACAGCTATTCGTCCAGAGTCTCGTCGCATCACAGCTGATCATCTAGAGTCTCGTCACGTCACGTCACAGCTGATCATCCAGAGTCTTGTCATGTCCTGTTGGTCACACCCAGATATTCAAGGTCAGTCCTTCGGTATCCTAGTCTGGTATCCAGTGTGAGGGATGCACCGCTGGTGTCTGCACGCGTAGCTGGTATCCCCAAACCCACTTACTTTAACCCTCTGGGGTCCGAGGTCATTTTGGGGCCCTTGAGATGTTTTGACATGCCCTGATATTTGTGCTTATTTCAGCAACTTAAAACATACTATTGACCAACATGTATTTTTTTTTGTATTCAGCACAAACTGTGCTACAATAATATGTGACCAAGATGGATGTACATGTTTGCATTTTTTAGAAAAAAAAATATTATGCGTGGTTAGTAAGTTTTGGGAAAAAAATGTAGCTGAAATAAGGCCTTAAAACCCATACTAAATAGTCCTGACCAAGACTTTTGAGTAATCAGTCTTGTAGCCTAGAATATTTACTTCAAAATTATGTGAAAATCATTCTGCTTACTCATTCACAGAAAACAATATATTGATTTAAAATTTTCAAGACATGTTTTGTGATCGAGGGTCTATATGCGAGGGAGTGGCAATGGCCATGAATATTAAGTGATTTTCACCTGAGAGACAAAGGGCCCTCCCCTATGGGCCCCTAATGGCCCATCAGTGTGACTGTGACTGTGAGGCAGGTAAAAGAGAATGTGAGGAGATTGAAAAAAAGGTTTTTTAATTATTTGTATTTTATTTACAACACAGTATAATCAAAACATACATAATGAAGGTCAAAGACACATTATTGTGCACACTGATCTAACCACAGAGATGTGAACAGACTTTGAGTCATTCCTGCAACAGATTCTGTTCAACAAGTGAAACAAGGAAATCATACCTGATATTTACGTGTGTTATTTAAGTGTTTCTACTTCTTTCCATGGATTCAAGAAGAAAAAAACATAATCAGTAGAGAAGGAGCTTGTTTTGACATAGAATATCAGTGTAGTTGAACATCTGATGTTGGTACAGCGCTCTCAGAGGAAAACAGTTTGAAGAGACATCAGGATACATCTGGTGCTGGTATCTGATTCAATAAAATACAAACAAAAAAACATTTGTGAGCATGTTAATATCAGGAACATCTGTATATATATCACTATCATAAAAAAGAGAAAGAAATCTTATATCTGAGAAACTAATTATTATTGTTTAGCACGTTATTAAAATCTATTTTTGAACAGAGTAGGCTATTAATAATAAACATGTACTAAACATACTTAGACTCGTAGCATTCATCATGTTACAGTGTACACTCATATTACTTTTATTGTTTTATATAGAGCATGAAAACATCATAGCCTATCATATTCAAAATGTTTTACACGATTTCAAACATTGTAGTCAGGAATTATAGTTTGGGAAAAACCCAACTATGATTTTGTAGTCATATAGTCTAGTATGTATGATTTTATAGTAGCCTATGATATGATTCTGTAGCCACAGACTCAAGCATGCTTTGTACAATAAAAGGATGTACTTTGTACTATAAAAAAATGATATTTTATATCTGAGAAACTAATTATTATTGTTTAGCACGCTATTAAAATCTATTTGTGAACAGAGTATTAATAATAAACATGGTCTAAACATTCTTAGATGCGTAGCATTCATCATGTTGTCGTTTGGGGGAAAACCCAGCTAACTGTTAAATCTGTTCAGGTTTATGTCACAATAAAACGTTAACTAATGTAAAAAAGAAACATTACTTACTCATCTCCTCTGCTGGGTGAAATCGTGTTCTTCTTTCGAGGGAAATCCTGCTTTTACTCAGCGCGTCTTCCAGAAACGAACAGCCGCGATGAAGGACCTCCTCCTTGTTTGTGTTGTTGGGCGTTTGCACGCGCGCACTTACCACGTGGCTATTTACATATGAACAGCGCGAGCGGGATCACATTAGCGATAATGAGTCAGACGGGAAAGATTGAACATCGTGTTGGTTTCATACGGATTACTTCATCACAGAATGTTTGTTTTCGATAAGACTTCATTTCAAAGTAGACACTTCAAGCTTTCTATAGATATATTTCTCATGTCTCTGTGTTGAGTATTTGCTGAGTTACAGTTCATTTTAGTGACGCGTTTCTAAAAACAGTTCGCGGAGACGGAGAAGACAGAGAGCACACCCTGTTTGTTTTCTTTATTCTTCAGAAGCACAAAGTTTAGTTGTTATTATGAGTGTATACAAATAAAAGTAGACCCTTTACAGATTCGAATGGTGTATTGCTCTTATCTGTACGATCAAAAATGGCAGAGTAATTCAAGCTCATTTCGGCCTTATCAGGAAAATCTGCCTCAAAACGCGTATACGCGTTTGTCGACCCCAGAGGGTTAACCCTCCTGTTCCTGAAGTGATTCCCCTGTCTGAAGCGCTTCCCATGATGGGGATTGCTTTTCGGTGTGTTTGGGCTGCGTACACCACCACAGAACCTCCCGAGGTGGCAGCGTCCACTATGGTGTCTCTAGAGGTGGCGGCTGATACTGCAGAACCTCTTGAGGTAGTGGCACTCGCTACTGTGTTCCCCAAAGCGGTGGTGACCGCTGCAGTTTCTCCAGAGGTGGAGGCGCATGCTGCAGAACCTCCCGAAGCAGCAGTGCCCGCTTCAACTCCTTGCGTGGTGGTGGCACCCAACAATACACTTTCGGCCTGTCATGTCACGGTCGAAGAAACCGTAGATGAGCGCTGTACCTGTCCTGTTAATGAACTCTCCCTGTTTCCTGATGGTACTGCTGTAGAACCTCCAGAGGTGGTGGCACCTGCTGCGGAACCTACAGAGGTGTCAGTGGTATCCATCTATGAACTCTCTGCCTGCCCTGTCACGGCTATAGAGGCCGTCTATGAATCCTTGTCCTGCCCTGTCAAGGCTATGGAGGCCATCTGTGAATTCTCGTTCTGCCCTGTCACTGCTATGGAGGCTGTCTGTGAACTCCTGCCTTGCGCCCCTTAGGCCATCACCGGTGGAGGGGGGTCCACCTAGCGCTTGCTGTTCTAGGCAGGCTGTTCTTGGACGCCTTACCGCCTATATGACCGCATACAGCCTAAGTGCCCACCTGCAATCTAAGTGACACCCCGGGCCCCTGAATGGCTCATTATGGAGCTCATTATGCGGGCCTTTGTCTTCTCAGGTGTGAGTCACGCCCTCTCGCATAGAGCCTTTCCACTCAAAAAGTGACTTTGAATCTTTAAATCAATATATTGTTTTCTGTGAGCAAGTAAACAAGATGATTTACATATCATTTTGAATCCAGTTACGAATCATTTGATCCAGTTCTCAAAAGTCTTGTGAACAAATGTTCTGTATGTGTTTTATGACCTTATTTCAGTGACTTCAAAATTTTAGTTTTTCACTAGCCACGCATAAATGTTTCTTTCTCAAAAACAAAATCATGTACATAAATGCTCCTAACATATTATTGTAGCCCAGTTTGTGCTGTTTACAGTGATATACGCCATTTATATGTTTATAAGTAACTGAAAAAAGCACAAATGTAAGGGCATGTCAAAACTTCTCCAGGCCCCCAAAACACCCTTAGACCCCAGAGGGTTAAATGATGTTAATTTGGACAGCTGTTGTGTTATGCTGTTTTGTAGGATACAGACTCAGCCTCATCAGGAGAGGATGGACCTCCAAATGTTCCTCCTCCTCCTCCTCCTCTGCTTCCCCCAGTAGCTCCACCTTCACCTCCACCACCGCCGCTGCCCTCCCCGGAACATCATCCTGCTCCACGGGAAGAGCATGAAGAAGATGTAATGTATAGGTTTATTGTGCCCTCTATAACTCTATGTAGTGTATTTGTGAACATTTTGTTCATTTTTTCATTTTTAATTTTAAATTTTTTGTCCCTCTCTGCAGTATTTCGCAGATGACGAGGAGGAGCAAGAACAGGGGTGATTTAAAAAAAAAAATTTTTTTCAATTACTTATTATGGTCTTCTCACACCTTGTGTTTCTTCTGCATGGATCTTTGTAGGTCCAGTCAAATAAGTTACAGGTATCACCTGCTGATGTTGGATTTTGGAGTTGGATTTTGTTATGGTAAGGGGGAGAAAGCCCACTCCTCATTTCTTCCAGATGTTCCTGCCACATAGACATTTTGACACAAAGGCCTTCAGAATATATTGGAAGATTCACTAGATACCTTATAGGCAAAATTTACCTTGATTATGTCTAAGTAATTCTGATTAATATCAATAAAAATCCTCTACATTCCTCCCTTTGAGACTTCATTAAGTCTCACAATTTGTTTATGTCTACCCAGAGTGTTACTTCATAATTCAGTCCTCTCAGCCACCACTATCTAGTGACTAAATAAGTCACACAGGTTTACCCTCAACCACTAAATGATGCGGCAGCACTCTGGAGGAGAATCAGAACCAAACATCTTTCTCCACCCTTGACTCAGAGAGAGTAAAAGATTCTGTCTCCTTTCTTCCTTTATAGTAAAATACAATGTTATAAGCATGAGCGTGCAATTGGTTCAGTGCTTGTCTGCGGTTGTCACAGTTATGTATATCAAAAACATAAAAACACATTCAAAATATAATACACTGAATATTTCAAGAAACAATAGTTCAGATCCGTTGATCTTCAGCCCGGATACTTTGTGCATCGTAAAGGGCCATCCATGGGTGGAAGTTAGGCTAGCCCTTACTCCCAGGATGGGGCTCATCCTTACATTTCTTCTTCATAGTCATCAGAGTCACTCGATCCATCATCTGAAGTTTGCTCATTTAAGATCAGCTTGTTTGGCAATCCTTCATAATACTCATCCAAGTTTCTTTCTGTGATTACTCGTTGGTTGTTTGGGACTTTTATCATCTCCATTTGTTTCACAGTAGCATTGACGACCAATGTTCTTAGTATATTTAATACATAACAAAATAATAAACCTCCTATTAATATGGCAACTCCTAAAAACATTCCTAGTTTAGCAAACCATGCTCCCCAAGCTCCCAACCTTAGATCAAACCAATCCCACATTTTCCCGTCTGTACCAGTATTAGTTTTAAGTTCAACCCTTAAGTTTTTCAATTTGGTCATTACTTCAGTGAATGCTCCTTCTGGAGCAGTATTATTTGGTATAAAAGTACAGCATTGATCCCCAAACATAACACAGACTCCTCCCTTTTCAGCTAACAAATAGTCCAAAGCTATTCTGTTTTGCCATGTCATTCGACTTGTTGCATCTAATTGTTCTCCTAAAAGTGATAAGGCGTCATCAGTGTAATTAATAAATCTTTGCTGGTTGTAATATATATAATTGATCCACTCTGTATTTTTATTTTGCGCAATCCAAATGAATATTGATTCAAATCCTGATTTTACTTCATCTCTTGCCTTAAATTCATAAGGTATCCCTCTTGGTTGACCAATAGCATCTATATAAACTGCAGGGTCTTTTTCATAGGCTCTTCTCGATCTAGATTTCTCTTCCTTTGTTTCCCCTTCTTCTAAAGAGATGTGACTCATTTTATGTGTCAACATAACCCTAATACATAATCCTGACCATTTTTCTGGTAATGTTGTCAAAAGGCCATATCCTAATCCACACATCCACGATATGTCTGCCAATGGAATATCATTGTCATCAAATATTGATGGTGGGCCTTCTTTTACCACTAAATAATCAAATGTACATCTCGGTATTTGCCATATTTTGCTACACTTTCCTTTAACCCTCTGGGGTCGACAAACGCGTATACGCGTTTTGAGGCAGATTTTCCTGATAAGGCAGAAATGAGCTTGAATTACTCTGCCATTTTTGATCGTACAGATAAAAGCAATACACCATTCAAATCTGTAAGGGGTCTACTTTTATTTGTATACACTCATAATAACAACTAAACTTTGTGCTTTGAAATACAGATATACGTGACCAGACCTCAACAAACCTACAGCCTCATGACCTCATAACAAAACCCCTTTTTCTTCACTGCATTCCAAAAGGAATGCGCCTTTTTCCTCTTCTTCTCCAAAAGGAAAAGAACACCCAAACTGTTATGGACAAAGGATCTTCAAAAGGACAATCCAGAAAAGACTGCTGCTATTAAAAGCAATATACTCAAGAGACAAAATATATACGAATGTGGTATTTTATGTTTCATTTAATCTTACTGTAGTTATCAGAATTTAGGATATTTTAATCTATGACTTAACCCGTTTAGTAGGTAAAATTATAGATATTCGATGTGACAACTATCTCATGTTTGGTATTAAATTACACTTTATGCTGATTCCAATACATTGAAAAAGATGAATGTTGACTTTTAGCATCATAAGGTATGATTATAACACTTTATAGAAATCTGCTAGGATATTTACTTCAGGTGACATTTATGAGCAGATAATGTATGCACGAAAAAGAAGTCGGTTTTGAAGCTCCGCCCTACAGAGACAATGTGATTGGGTCAGACAGTGAATAGGATGGACTTAATTCTGTCCGATAAAAACAGACACCCCAACTTTGAAAAAAGAACGGGTTGGAACAACTGGTGAAACTGCAAGAAACTTGGCTGAAAGTCTGGGCGTTGCCCCCCCGATCGTGCTGCGAAACATCTGGCTGATCATCTAAAAGACTTCAACACCCTGGCCACGTCTGACCAAAGAAAACTTGCAAAGCTGCTGCGTAAGAACTTCAAACTCGCTATTCGCGCGCTACCAGAAAGCCATCAAATCCAAAAGGAGGAATCCCGAGTGATGTCACGCGACAACAACACGTCAGCAGGAAAAGTCCAGGGCTTCCCTCCAGCAACCCCTAAGAACAGCCTTCAACTCAACTTCAACTCACAGCAAGTAAAACAAACAAATCTCTTATTCGCTGAAGCTGAATTGAATGAATCGTTAAAAGATAACAATAACTGAGTCTTCTGTTTGTGACGTCCCCAAGGTCGTCCTTATTCTGAAGAAAAGAGAATAGTTAACTTCCTTCAAACTGCTTTGATCTTGCCATAATGTATGTGTGTGTATGTGTTTTGGTTATTTGTATTGTACCCTAGAATAGTAAATAAACGCTCGATTCATTTTTAATGAATAGTCTGGTGCCTTGATTTTCAAATCTTAAATTATTTGCCATAGATCGTGTTACCTGTTGCTCAAGTAAAATTTCCCAATCAATTCTGTATTCTTATCAACAATAAGAAGCATTGCTGAATTATACTGTATTAATACTCGCTGGACGAGTCGTTAATAAGGTATAAATTATACAATTTTGATTAATATCAATTAATCAGATCAAAACCGAATTTCTACGATTTGGTTCCCTAAAGCTAAAATTTATAAATGAAGGATAAAACCTTACAAATTTTTACATGCATTACTAGATACATTAAGCATAAGAGGATCTTCAGACCCATTGTCAGATTCGTTCTCTTTCCTTTCCTGTTCTGCAGACAGGACGACTGGAGCTCCTTGTGAAACCTTTTCTGTGCAAGTTTGTTTGCACTTCATCCTGTGTTTCAGGTTTCTCCTTGTCACTCTCTGCCGCATTATCTGCCTGTCTGTTTTCCTTCCTTTCTGTCTTCCTCTTTTCCATTTGTTGGCTCCTAAGTATTCTGATCATCTCGTTAGCTGTCCCATCACTCATTCCATCTTCACCAGGGTGACTCTTTGCGAATCGTTGCAATGGTCTTTCCCTCGTTGTGAAGGGAGGGTCGTTACTAGCACGCCCTTCATCCCTCACTTCATGCTGTGTGGGGTTGTTGAAGTTGGTTGGTGTATTTCAAGGTGGGAGATGTGGACCCAGGTGTCACTTTGCAACTATTTTGCTGATCAATGCAAGATTCTTCCTTGAGGCCATAACTGCACACTCACTGGTTCTTAATGGTGGAGCAAACCATTCCTGGGCCTTGATGTAACTGCTGTCACCTGTAAATGGAAACTTTCAGAGTTTTTGTTAGTGATATCAAGCATGCTCATTTGCTCATCCGGATAGTTATCCTTCTTGGTGTGACCTGTGGATGTCTCATGTGGGCTCATTTTTGAGCTCTCACAACTCCATTGCTGTTAATAAAATGAGTATACTATTTTCTATAATATAATAAAGAGTTTAGTTTTACTCAGTTATCTGCATCCTTACAATTATTCAATTCATTTCAAATTTATTCTTAACAATTTACTAATTCAGTTATCTCTTTGTGTTATAAACTGAGTTCCACTATATCACTAGATAATTTCCTAGGCTTATCAAGCTCAGTAGTGTTGGCCTTTTGACCTGGAAAACACTCAACCCACTTTATGTTAACAGTCAGAAAGGCAATATTTTATCCTTTTGAGACATAATCAGCTCCATCATGACATGCTGAAAAGAAAGTTAGATGTGGGGTGGACAGAGCAAGCTTGCTTGCACTGTTTTTCTTTCTGCCACAACAATAACCTAGGTACTGACCAGGAAACTTAACCGAATTCATCCATGGTCTTTATTTTACTGGGCGTTTTTTTGCCCTGTGGGCCCACATACTGTATTAAAATCTGCATACAGCTGTTTGGCAAAATAATTGATTTGCCTCAGTGTCTCGTCAGACACCTTCTTTCACTCCATACAACACCATCATTCATACTTTTTCACACCCTTTCACACCCCCCTGCATTCGGACACGGACACAGTTTCAAACATTCTTCAAAACAAAACAACAAAACAAAGCTTTTCTCTCGAGTCACCTGCTCCAAGACGCTGGTTCTGTTACTGTATTCTCTCTTCGCAGTAAAAGAATAAGATCCTGCCAGGAATTTTTACCTACCCAAGCTGACCCCTGTGACCTTACAATTTTTTTTGTCTTTTTTAATTTAATCAGGGCGGTATCGTAGGTCTTGCGCACTCTCTATACTATATCTGCTTCCCGTCTATTTCTGTCCCTTCAGGCCCAGTCCAAATAAACACAGACCAATACTAGCAATGTATTTTTGCCTGCACTATCTCAGTTCAGTTTAAGTTACTCATCAAGGCCTCAAACAATAAACCAGATAATGCATGCAGTTATTTCTTCTGGAATAAAAACTCCTCTTTTTTTATGTTCTCATCTTTAAATTTAGTATTTTGGAAGAGCAAAATTTAAGTGACCTTACCACCAAGAACAGATTTTGCAAACAACACAATATTATATAAGCAAAAATGCTTATCTGATTAAAAAAGGTGGCCACCTTTATGTGTTGTTCGAAATCTGCTCCAAGCGGTGGTACACTTTGTGGCTCTTTTCCAAGTCCCATCTGGGGTGCCAAATGAAGTGTCGTGACCCGCAGTTCGAAGAATGAAATGAAGACTTGGAGTTTTGATGCCAGAAAAATTAGATTTTATTCGGCCGGAATAAAACCGAAGCTCTCTCTTCAGAAAGGCTTCTCGACTGTCCTTTGTCTCTGGTTTACATACAAGCCGTTTAAGGCGGATTCTAACGTTAAGTCATATGCATACATTTCACTTATAAGTCATAATTCATAAATACAATGATTTTATTCAGTAATACCTGCAGTAAAGTGCTCAGGAACCACCGTCCAGCAGTTTCATGTACATCGGAGCTCATAAAGTGGCTTAATTTGCATAAAAATGCACTGTCCACGGAAATCCTGTGGAGGCCTCGTCAAATAAGTTACAGCTGTCACTTGCTGATGTTGGATTTTGGAGTTGGATTTTGGTGAATTTCACCACATATGGTGCATGACCACCCATAACTTATTTGACGGGGCCTCCACAGGCTTTCCGTGTACAATGCATTAATAAGTCATAATTCATAAATACAATGATTTTATTCAGTAATACCTGCAGTACAGTGCTCAGGAATCACCCTCCAGCAGTTTCATGTACATCAGAGCTCGTAAAATGACTTAATTTTCATAAAAATGCACTGTCCATACCGAGAGGGCTAGGTCGGGAGATGCCAAAAAATATATTTCTTTGCTCTTCATACATCTCTCTGTCTTCCATAGACCTCTGTGTGGGAAGGGCCTGTGCAGCAGCTACTTTCTCAGTGCCTGATTGGCTCAGGAAGCATCTAGGGCCACGAAACTCTGTGACCCGTGTCGTGGGGCCCTGACGGTACCCTGTGATGAATCTCGGGGCCCTGCCCTCCGACCAACGTCCCACTCGCAACTTATTTCAATGGAAACTTCACAGGTGGTTCGCGGTCAAGGGGGTCTTTTTCGGCCAAACAGGCAGATGCGCACACGAAACACGGAGACCGTGATGTGACGTATATATCAATTTCGGGGCGATCGGACCTTTCTGTCCGCTGTCCAAGAAACACCTATGGAAACGAATGGGATAAGTTGCACGTGGCAACGGCTCCCGTTCGGCCCCTGGGGGTCCTAGGGTCCCCAAACTTCACGTGGCGTTAGCGTAGGGGCCCCCGAACGACATATCGCGCAGACAAGCGTCTACCCCGGACGCAAAGTTCTGTGCACACATTTGGCAGAAATCTCTCTCACAGGCCTCTTCGTCATATAGCCCCTAAGACCCTCTTGAATGAAAAGAAGTGCCCTGATGTGAAAGGTTTGGTAGAACGATCTAGAACTAAGAATCTCCGGACCCCGAACAGCCTATTCGTCCCCCTGACCACCTATGTGACCACGAACAGCCTATTCGTCCCCCTGACCACCTATGTGACCACGAACAGCCTATTCGTCCCCCTGACCACCTATGTGACGACCACGAATAGCCTATTCATTGCCCTGACCACCTATGTGACCACGAAAAGCCTATTCATTGCCCTTACCACCTATGTGACCACGAACAGCCTATTCATCCCCCTGACCACCTATGTGACCACGAACAGCCTATTCGTCCCCCTGACCACCTATGTGACCACGAACAGCATATTCATCCCCCTGACCACCTATATGACCACGAACAGCCTATTCATCCCCCTGACCACCTATGTGACCACGAAAAGCCTATTCATCCCCCTTACCACCTATATGACATGACCACGAACAGCCTATTCATCCCCCTGACCACCTATATGACCACGAACAGCCTATTCATCCCCCTGACCACCTATGTGACCACGAAAAGCCTATTCATCCCCCTGACCACCTATATGACCACGAACAGCCTATTTGTCCCCCTGACCACCTATATGACCACAAACTGCCTATTCATCCTCCTGACCACCTATATGACCACAAACAGCCTATTTGTCCCCCTGAAAACCTATGTGACCACGAAAAGCCTTTTCAAATAAGTTACAGGTGTCACTTGCTGATGTTGGATTTTGGAGTTGGATATTGGTGAATTTCACCACCCGTAACGTATTTGACGGGGCCTCCACAGGCTTTCCGCGGACAATGCATTAATAGGTCATAATTTAACCCTTTAAAACCGGCTGTGTCGGCGCCGACACATCAGACCAAGCTGTATTCATGTTACAATAACTCTTCTACCGTTTGGACTATCAAAATAATTCAAATTGCTCCTGATAGCAGACAACATGCGCTTTTCGGCAATATATGGCTTATTACGGTAATTTCTTGCGCTCCGTCAACAAATGACGGCAGATTTCCGGGAGAGCGGGAAGGGAGAATTTGAATGGATAGATAGGGAGTGCGGAGTTTGTTATTGCATAAAATAATAAACAAAATGAACAAAAACATGGTCAAGGAGGAGTAAACAGCATAAGAGTCGATTAGGATGATTTTTGATGAGACTTTGGGAGCAGGCTGAGTGAGACTTTTTCACATGTGGTGTGTGCGTCGCTATAATGAGTCCGCGCATGTAAATGAATGGGTGCACGCATGTACATGCATGTGTAAATGTGTGCGTGTATGAACAAAAAAGCCTCCTGAATGAAAACTGTGCAACCCAGTGTCCCTAAAATACTTGTATATATGTATTATAGTTGAATTTTGAAGTAAGAAGTGTTGGATTATTTCGATCATGATTTTTCTCTTTTTTTTCTAAAAAAATTTTTTAAAAAATATTCCGTTTTTTTTTATTTTTGTCTATTTAAATTCTGTTTACAAACTCAAAACACAAGATTAATGGTCAAAAACTGTACTTTTTGGAAAGCCATTTTTTTTTCGGAAAAAAATGACACCTTGCACTTGATAATAGCACATTCTGTTAGAATTTTACAGTCAAATAAACAAAATGTGTGAAAATGACCTATTTTACCCTTAGGTTTTAAAGGGTTAAGTTTTTAATCGTTTTATTATGCAAAAAGTACAATGCTACACTCAGGAAAACCCTCTGACAGGTTCATGTACATTACAACTCATCAATATTCATATTTACCCTGAAAAAGGTCTGTCCAAGGAAAGCCTTTGTAGGCCGCGTCAAATAAGTTACAGGTGTCACTTGCTGATGTTGGATTTTGGTGAATTTCACCACATATGGTGCATGACCACCCGCAACTTATTTTACGGGGCCTCCACAGGCATTCTGTGGACAATGAATTAATAAGTCATAATTTAAGTTTATAATCATTTTATTATCCAAAACATACCGTGCTACACTCAGGAAACACCGTCTCACAAGTTTTTGTACATTACAGCTCATCAATATTCATTTATATGGTTTGATTGTTTAATAATCGTTTAAACATGTTTTAAATACTATTATATTATAAATTAATCAGTAGTTCATTTATATTCACATATTTAGAAACGTGAAATAATGTTCTTGTTATTATTTATTAATAAATGTATCAAAAATTACTTAAATAATTAACATTTCATGTAAATTAAAATACTTACAAATGTCATTAAACTTCTAATTTATAGGATCATGCACATCTTGAACATTGCACGTTTGTTTACATTTTTACTGTAGTGCTCATTCATTACAGTTTGTAAATTATTTATTTGTCTCTGTGTCACTGATTTATGTTGACAATGCCTTAATAAGTTATAATTTGTGATTGCAATGATTTTATTAATAGTTACATATTAATAACATGTATTTTGAGGATATCCTCATCATGAAAATAATTCAAACTTAAACAAATTTTAAATAAAATGTTAATTGTCACTAAAATGTGTGGAAAAAAATGACAGACAAGAAGCTTATATGTTGAAAAACACAAATAAATTTACTGAACTTTTTGCAAAATATGAAACAAGTACACACGAACATTGACTGTTAAATATTGATGAAAAGGAAAAAAAAGGTTAGCAAAAATGGGTAATAAAAAGTTAAAAGTTCTTCAACACCCCTCCCCTTGCACACACACAAAAAATCACACAATCATAAAAGAAAATCAGGATAATCAGGATCAGAAAGTCTATTGGTCTTTGCGGCGCTTCTCCATGGCTTTTTTGACCAATTCTGAGGCCTTTTTTTGACGGCTCATCCCCATTAAAGTGGTTGATCTCGCTGAAAAAAGTGCTTTCTTCAACTTCAGAGGGGAGACGTTTTTGTGGGTCACGCTGCTAGAAAGAGCAGACTTAATTGGTGTCAACACCACCGTTAGCTTGCCCCTTCTTGTTGGGTACTTTTTACGGGGGGTGAATGATGTCTCAGAGGTTAACTGGGCTCCATCTCCTGCTCCTCGCTCTGCTTCTCCTTCTGCTTCCTCCCCTCCTTCTGCTCCTCCTTCTGCCGCTCCTTCCGGCCCTCCTTCCACCTCGCTTTGACAAGTCTCCTCTGGGTTCTCTTCTTCACGCTGTCAAAGGAGAAAAAATGACATGGTGAGAAATTTATCATGATCACGCAAATCTGTCTAACATCGTAGGCTCAATCTGGTTACAGGATGTCAATTTACCTTGATGGACCCGGAACTGGACGTCCCAGACGGACTGGTGCTGCCCGATGTGACTTCTGGGGATTTTGGTGTACGCTTTTTGGACGCTTTGGACTTTCCTGCAGGCCGCTTCCGTTTTTTAGGTGTTGACTGCTTTGGTGGGCTCCTCTCGGGACCCTCCAAGGCGGACTCAAAGAGCCTGCGGTGTTCCATGGCCTGCTGTGCAGACAAGTTTGTGACGTAAAACTTGTCTGCTGTCCTCACATCGTGGCACATGAATTTAGAGATTTTCATGCGGTCTTCACTGGAGTGTGTGAACTTGGCCTGGAAAGACAGAGAAAGAGTAAAACAAGACTACACAGGCTTTCCGTGGACAATGCATTAATAGGTCATAATTTGTGATTGTAATGATTTTATTATTGGTTACTTACGTGGCTGGCGATGGAGGTCCGAACGTCAGTGAAGGTGGGGCAGCCGGGCAGGCCCATAGACTTCCACGCGTCCTGGAAATAATTATTTAAGTTTTTGCAGGGGTTCGGCGTGGAGGTGAAAAACAAATACTTCGCATTGATCCCTCCTGACAGCTTGTCTTTTAACCGTAAGAATCTCTGTGCCCAGCCGTACTCCTCGTCCGTCAGGGCAATTTGGGCTGGACCGAATGCCTGATTGGTCTTGTGGCTGGTCACACCTGTGGACACACCAGAAAACACACAAGCCACTCAGAAGAGGCGACAAACAAATCAAGCAGAGGTATGAAAAGCAAGTCAGATGCTCACATTAATTAGATATGCCGTCAGCACCTCCTGGATGGTGACGTTCTGAAATACACCCCCTCTGTGGCCGTAGATGGAAGAAAGCAGTGCCGCAAAGTGCCCGTAAAACTGCCACAGTACCTTCTGTGTTGGGTCATTCTCCAGGAGGGCTACGGACAGGAGAGAGCGCAACGTAAAGGTTCCGTTCTACAGCAGATAAGTACACTGAGTCAAAGTGAAGGTAAGACTACTTACTCAATAACTCCGGGATGGCCTGCGCCGCCTGGGTCCGGCACTTTAAAAAGGTGGCCTTGGAGATGACCCGAACCTCCTTTTCGGCTCTCACCGAAGTCCGGTGCATGGCCACGCCTCTCTTCAGCGACTTGCGCACACTCAGCATTTCGCGCCGAAGACCGATCAGGGCGTTTTTTGACAGGCAGCATGACGGCGGAGGGGTTTCAGAAATGTATCTAATGAAGCAGCCGACATTCACCGCATAGTGCTGAATGGTCGTCGCCGTCATGTTTGCCTTTCGGAGGGAGCTGACCCAACTGCAAGAAGACAAATGGTTCCTGGTTAAAGGAACAATAAACTTTAATGACACCGAACCAAAAACAGGTAACACAACTCACGCGTGTATTTTGGCGGTGTCGTTTAGAAAACAGAAGTCCGACAGCTTGCCCTTGCCCTCGGCCATGAAGGCAATAAACTTCTTTATCCTGTAAATATGACCTCCGACGTTTTCCCTCAGTTTGGGGTTGGGATCCGGGCCTAGCTGGTGCCGCCTGTATTCCTCCAGGATCTCGTCTGCACACAAAAGACAAAAGAGGAAGAGCAAAGGCACAGTTAACACAGAATTTTGCAAAAGAAAAAAATAACGGCAAGAGAAGTGTCAGACTCACTCAGAATCGACACGTGATCCGGATACTGTGGGGGTTTTTTCCCGTGGCTCCAGAGTGGTGGAGGGCTCCTCGCCTCCGGCTGTGGGCTGCTCACTAGCCGAGGGCTCACCGGGCGTGAAGGGCTGGACAAGCCTCTAAGACCTCTTCCTTGGGAGAATCCTCCTCTTCTTCTGGCCCGAGAGACGAGAGGAGCTTTTGTGCCACCTGACCCACGCGGACAGCGCCCAAAGGGACCGACCTCCTCTTGAGGATACGGTAGCGCCTGGTGACGTTCTTCAAACTCTCAGTAAGAATGTCTACCTGCTTGTTGAGGTCCCCCACCTGGGATCTGAGGAATTCTTTTTGCCGCTTACAGCCTGTGTTGCTGCACTCCTCTTCCTCTAGCTCCTCTTGGTCAGGTGGCAGGTAGGGCTCCTCTAGCTGCTGGTACTCCTCCAGGTCCAAGGTGGAAACCATTGGGATGGCTGGGTTGGAGGCCCTCAGGGCGGTCAGCTTTTGGATGACCACTCTCCTTTTGCATTTGAGGATTGCGTCGTCCTGCGTCACTGCTGAGATTTCGCTGTGGGTGCGAATATGGCGGTCGAGTCGGTTAGAGTACTTGCCACATCCTGGAATCGGGCAGTTGCCCGCCCGGGCGTTGATGCGGCCCGACTCGATGGCCAGCAGCAGTTTCCTCTCCTCCTTGTTTTCGACCTTGTGGGTGATAACAAGGTGCTGGCTGAGACGGGCATACATTTGCATGCACAGCGGACATGTCTCCACAGACATCTTGGCAATCCAAATTAGCACTAAAGAGCACAGGCAAGGAGATGTTTAGAGGTTCGTGAACTGGTGTTGAATGACTGGGTCCCTCACACAGGCTTTGGAAAGACTTGGTTCAATTTCAAATAAGTCACTGTACACTTACTTGAAAATGGAGAGCATTTTAAAGTAAATTGCTCTACACTTACCTGAAAATGGAGTGAATTTTAAAGTAATTTACTCTGCGCTTACCTGAAAATGGAGTGAATTTTAAGGTAATTTACTCTACGCTTACCTGAAAATGGAGTGAATTTTAAAGTAATTCACCCTACACTTACCTGAAAATGGAGTGAATTTTAACCCTCTGGGGTCGACAAACGCATATATGCGTTTTGAGGCAGATTTTCCTGATAAGGCCGAAATGAGCTTGAATTACTCTGCCATTTTTGATCGTACAGATAAGAGCAATACACCATTCGAATCTGTAAAGGGTCTACTTTTATTTGTATACACTCATAATAAAAACTAAACTTTGTGCTTTTGAAGAATAAAGAAAACAAACAGGGTGCGCTCTCCGTCTTCTCTGTCTCCGCGAACTGCTTTTTGAAACACGTCACTAAAATGAACTGTAACTCAGCAAATACTTCACACAGAGACATGAGAAATATATCTATAGAAAGCTTGACATGTCTACTGTTAAATGAAGTAAGTCTTACCAAAAACAAATATTCTGTGATAAAGTAATCCGTATGAAACCAAGGACATGTTCAGTTTTTGTGTCTGGTCTCATTATCTCTAATTAGGTCACGCCCACGTGCTGCTCGCGCTATTGTTATTACAAACCTCCACGAGAGCCACGCGGCATGTAAACGCCCACACCACCATAAACAAAGCAGCAACGCATTCATCTCGGATACTTTTCAGTTTTGGAAGAACACGCTGTGAGGAAAAAGCCTTGTATTTACCCCCAGAAGACGCGCTGAGAGGAAAAAGCCTTGTATTTACCCCCAGAAGACACGCTGAGAGGAAAAAGCTTTTGTTTACCTCACAAACCGAACGCGAGCGCGGCTGGAGCCGGCGGAGGAGGAGATCTTCTATACAGAGTAAATAATGTTTCTTATTGGCATTCGATAATGTGTTGTTGTGACAAAGTTGAACGCATTTACTGGTGAACTTGTCCCAAACTATAACTCCAGAATAAAATGTGTAAAATCGAGTGCAACATTTTGAAATATGATAGGCAACCTTTCATTGCATTTAAATGTTGCACGACATGAGGATAGTTATATGTTCTATGCTTTATTTATTTTGAATAGTACAAATATGTAGGCCTATATATTATAATAAATATAATGTACTGTTTTTGCTGTACTTTGGATCAAATAAATGCAGGCTTGGTGAGCTGAAGACACTTCTTACTGTTACTGTTCTACACAAATCTTACTGTTTAAATAATTTGACTTGTAGTGTATGTATTGTCACCATGTTTGCTTTGTCTTTGTCCGTTCATTGTGTTGCTCACGTCTGTTTTGTGTTTTCTCATGCAGTTTCTGCTGTCTCCTGTTTTCCTGGGTTCCAGTTTCCTGCCACTGTTTTGGATATTTTGGATATTGCACCCATGATGTCTTGACTCTTCTGTTGTTTATTTGTTTGTTTGTTCCTAATAAACTGTTTAACTGCACTCGCAAGTGAATCTCAAGTTATTTTATGTGATAGTTATACGTATACACATTTCTTTTTTCCTCACATTCTGTCTTGTAACTCTTCTCTCTCAGTCACACACCTGACTCAACGGCTCATTATGGAGCTCATTATGTGGGCCTTTGTCTTCTCAGGTGTGAGTCACGCCCTCTCGCATAGAGCCTTTCCACTCAAAAAGTGACATAGAATCTTTAAATCAATATATTGTTTTCTGTGAGTTTTCAGTTCTCAAAAGTCTTGTGAACAAATGTTCTGTATGTGTTTTATGGCCTTATTTCAGTGACTTCAAAATTTTAGTTTTTCACTAGCCACGCATAAACGTTTCTTTCTCAAAAACAAAATCATGTACATAAATGCTGCTAACATATTATTGTAGCCCAGTTTGTGCTGTTTACAGTGATATAAGACTTTAGCAATTTATATGTTTATAAGCAACTGAAAAAAGCACAAATGTAAGGGCATGTCAAAATTTAAGTAAGTAAGTGTTAGAATCTAACTCTTAACAAATACCAAGATCGGCAGTCAGGTTTGTTCGGATGCACAAAGAAGAGAAACCTTTCGGGTACCCGGGAGGCAGTGATTAAAGACAAGACTCAAGTGTCCCGTTTAACCAGCATTTATTAAGCCATCAGGGAGTATATATACGAAAACAAGAAGTTGCACCATTGGATGATCACAAGATCATATCAGACACAGACATCTAAATCATCTAAATATGGAACTGTGTCTGTTTAGCAATCAGGACAAAGTTTAGGACAAATGCAAGCACAGCACACATCAGCGCATCTTCTGAGAAAAAGGGCACAGAGTGTTTCTGCTAAAATCTAACAGTAAGGTAATTTACTCTACGCTTACCTGAAAATGGAGTGCAATCTAAAGTAAGTCATGTATACTTACCTGAAAATGTAACACCTGTAACTTTGACGGGGCTTTTTTGGAAATCTGACAATTTGTAATATACATTAACCTGGTATAACGCACTGCACTGTATGTTTTATTCAGTAAAACCATTATAATCAATAAAATATGTATTATTAATTTATTGTCCCCAGAAAGCCTGTGTAGGTCCCGTCAAATAAGTTACAGCTGTGCTAAAAACTGCTAAGGATTCGAAAATGTTAGCAGAAAATCACACTTATTTGACGGGGCCTCTACAGGTTTTCCATGGACAAGGCATGTCATATTCATAAATGCAATGATTTTATTGAGTAATACCTGCAGTACAGTGCTCATAATGGGATAAGTTGCACGTGTCAGCGGCCCCCGTACGGCCCGAGAGTGCCCGAGGGGCCTCAAATTTCACAGGAAGACATACAGAGAGGACTAGGTTGGGAGATGACAAAAAATATATTTATTTGCTCTTCATACAACTCTATGTCTTATATAGATCTTTGTGGGGGATGGGCCTGTGGAGCAGTTTCTTTCTCAGTACCTAATTGGTTCAGGAAGCATCTAGGGCCACGAAACTCAGGAACCTGATTCAGGGGGCCCTAATGGTGCCCTGTGATTCATCTCGGGGCCTTGTGACCTTCGTGACCTTGCGTTAGAGGTCTGCGCGGGACTGTTTTATAAGTCCCGCTCCCGCGAGGTTATATCCCGCACCCGCCCGCTCCCGCGATATATTTACTCTTTGTTCACCCGCTGTCCGCTTTGAATAATTTTCTTCCCGACCCGACCGTTCCCGCTAAATTTAGATCTCGTTTCCAGAATCACACATTTAAATTTCCTCTACTGAAAGAAAGACAAATAGGCTACCAAATAAAAGTGTAGTCTGCACAAAATTGTATTTGTTATTTTATTCGTCGTCAAGAGTCTTTTATTGACAGCAAAATGTTAAACGAATTTTGTGTCTTAAGACACGAAATTCGTTTAACATTTTGCTGCCAACACAGTAGGAAGAAAACCTACACAGAGAAAATAAAAATGTACAAAAATTGTATTCCTTATTTTTATTGGTCTTGTCAGGATACAGTTCGTTTAACCTTTACAACAGGAACAAGTGTGGCAGATTAAAAAAAAATGTAGGTTGTACAAAAATGGCCTATTATAATTTTATTCGTCTTGTCAAAATACTAAATTAGTTTAACATCTTGCTGTAAACACAGTAGCCTAGGAAAAGTGTCGCGGAAGAAATATAAATAAATAAATAAATTGGACATGTGTCATTTAAAATTATAGGCTAAGCAAAATATAAACAAAACCGAGTTGAGCGTTCTTCAAGGAGAGCGCATCCACACTTTGCTCCATCTTTATTCTGCTCTTTCACTCATCGACAACCTGCCTGTTCTGTCTGTGGGCCGTATATTCACTGGTAGGCTACAGCCTGCTCTGAGCATCGTTATACACATGCTGCGCACAGACCTCGCAAATAAAACGAAGCACTGTTTCATGCGTGCTGCGCGTGCATAACAGTCCCGTGCAGGCTGTACCGGTGCTTGAATAAAGCGCAGATATGTTGTTCTGAAAAGACGTCGGAGTTACCGACCGCAACCGCGTTTTATTCGGGAATTTAATCCCGCGTTGCAAGAAATCTGGTCGGGTCCCGCGGTGTTTCAATGCAGACCTCTACCTTGCGTTTCCGACGTCCCACTTGCAACTTATCAGAGATGGTTCGCGGTCAAGGGGGTCTTTTTTCGGCCGATCGAGGCAGATACGGACACGGAACTCTGGACACTGTCCCGGGGGACCGTGACGTGATGTATATGTCAATTTCAGGGCGATCTGACCTTTCTGTCTCTCTGTCCGCAAAACACCTGAAAATGAATGGGATAAGTTACACGCATCAACGGCTCCCGTTCGGCCCCTAGGGGCCCCAAACTTCACATGGTGGTAACCAAAGGGCCCCCGAATATCATATTGAGCGGACAAGCGTCTACTCTAGTTTTTGCACCTTTGGCAAAAATCTCTCACGCAGGCCCCTTCCTCACATATTGCCTAAAACCCTTTTGATTTAACTCAAGTGCCCTGGTGTGAAAATTTTTGTAAACTGCAGAAAGGCATGTTTAGAAGTGATCTATATTTCCAAAACTCTGGCGCCCGAGTCGGGGGCCCCTAGGCTACCACGGTACCGAATTTCGGGGACATGCGACCTTTTGACCCCTGCGTTTCCCACGTCCCACTCGCAACTTATTTCAATGGAAACTTCACAGGTGGTTCTCGGTCAAGGGGGTCTTTTTCGGCCAATTAAGTAGATATGGACACGGAACTCCGGACACTGTCCCGGGGGACCGTGACGTGATGTATATGTCAATTTCAGGGAGATCGGACCTTTCTGTCTCTCTGTCCGCAAAACACCTGAAAATGAATGGGATAAGTTACACGCGTCAACGGCTCCCGTTCGGCCCCAAACTTTACGTGGTGGTAACCAAATGGCCCCCAAATATCATATTGAGCGGACAAGCGTCTACCCCAAATGCAAAGTAGTTTTTGCACCTTTGGCAAAAATCTCTCACACAGGCCCCTTCCTCACATATCGCCTAAAACCCTTTTGATTTAACTCAAGTGCCCTGGTGTGAAAAGTTTTGTAAACTGCAGAAAAGAATGTTTAGAAGTGATCTATATTTCCGAAACTCTGGCGCCCGAGTCGGGGGCCCCTAGGCTACCACCGTACCAAATTTCGGGGCCATGCGACCTTTTGACCCCTGCGTTTCCCACGTCCCACTCGCGACTTATTTCAATGGAAACTTCACAGGTGATTCTCGGTCAAGGGGGTCTTTTTCGGCCAATTAAGTAGATACGGACACGGAACTCCGGAACCTGTCCCGGGGGACCGCGACGTGATGTATATATCAATTTCGGGGTGATTGGCCACTGTTGCATTTTTAGGAACAACGTAGAAACTCGAAACTTTGGATATCACATCGGGGCCCCCTCGGCTACTCTCGTATAGAATCTCGAGGTCCCGTGACCTTTTGAAGCCAAGTTATAGATACATCCTGCTTTGACAAAAAACAGGTGTTAAGGGGGCAAGATAGGCACTTCGTGGGCATGAGGAAGACAATGATGAAGTCTAGGTGGTTAGTCATCAAAATAGGCACTCCGCGGGCATTTAGGTGGTTAGGGGTCAAAATAGGAGCTCCGTGGCACTGAGGAAGACTATGGTGAAGTTTGGGTGGATAGTGGTCAAAATAGGCACTCAGCGGTCATTTAGGTGGTTAGGGGTCAAAATAGGCGTTCCGTGGCACTGAGGAAGACTATGGTGAAGTGTAGGTGGTTAGTGGTCAAAATAGGCACTTCGCGTTCATTTAGGTGGTTAGGGGTCAAAATAGGCGTTCCGTGGCACTGAGGAAGCCTATGGTGAAGTTTAGGTGTTTAGTGGTCAAAATAGGCACTTCGCGTTCATTTAGGTGGTTAGGGGTCAAAATAGGCGTTCCGTGGCACTGAGGAAGACTATGGTGAAGTTTAGGTGGTTAGTGGTCAAAATAGGCGTTCCATGGCACTGAGGAAGACTATGGTGAAGTTTAGGTGGTTAGGGGTCAAAATAGGCGTTCCGTGGCACTGAGGAAGACTATGGTCAAGTTTAGGTGGTTAGGTGTCAAAATAGGCGTTCCGTGGCACTGAGGAAGACTACGGTGAAGTATAGGTGGTAAGGGGTCACAATAGGCACTTCTTGGTCATTTAGGTGGTTAGTGGTCAAAATAGGCATTCCGTGGCACTGAGGAAGACTACGATGAAGAATAAGTGGCCACGCAGTGCGAGGGCACCCCCCAGAGGCGTCCGTACGCCGATTTTGTGGCCTTAACCGCTTTTTCGTAAAATGTCCACGTCACCATTAGAATAAGTGGCTCGTGTCGTCCACAAAGTGAGCGCGAGCCCTCGCACCAACTATGTGTCAAATGGCAACTTTTTTGAATTGAAAAATTCCCACGAACCACCTGAGTTCCCTTACTCTGAACCAGCCATGGAGGCCAATTATGAACTATTGTCCATCCTGATGGACTCCTGTTCCGTCGGCTCCGCCCTGGTGGGTTTCTGCTCTGTCGGCTCCATCCTGGTCTCCGGCTCCGCCCTGGCTTCCTGCTCCGCCTTGGTGCCCTGCTCTGCCTTGGTCCCCGACCTCTCCTCTTCCACGTGTACCTGACCCTCCGTCCCTCCCCCTGTTCCGCCTCTGCTCCACAGCCCTCCTGGATTGTTTGGCTATAGAAGCTCCGGGAAGCCGCTCCTTGGAGGCTCGCTTGCCCTAGGATTACTCTATGTCTTACCTGTGTTGTACCTGTTTGCCATTGCATGAACCTTGCTTGTTTTGTGACCACGTCCCTGAATAAAAGCCTTGCAAATGGATCTGCACGCCTCTCATCTTGTCGGCTCCGTAACAAATACAGTTATGTTCAAAATAATAGCAATGTGCTTAAAGGGGTCCTATTATGCTCTTTTAAAAAGTCTTGATTTTGTTTTGGGGGTGTACTAGAACATGCTCTCATGCTTGGTGGTTCGAAAATCGCAATATTTTTCACATAATTTACAATATTACAACACTTCTCTCCCCAGCCTGGCACAAACGGCTCGATTAGTTCCGGGTTTGATGAAGGCCTGCCTTCCAAAAAACAAAATGTGTTGCAATTGGTTAGCTGTCCCAGTGCGTTGTGATTGGCGAACAGCTTAGATGGTGTTTCAGTACTGCCCCGCCCCTTGCCAAAACAGCAAGTTCGTCAATATTGCAATATTGACGAACTTGCTGTTTTGGCAAGGGGCGGGGCAGTACTGAAACAAGAGGATCGCACAGAAACTTTGCACGCACGGATATTGCAAGACATATTAAAGTGGTAACGTTATTGTTGTTGTTTTTTTTTTTGTGGCTAAATCACATTTTAGATAGGATGTCAACAACAGCTGTACTATGTACAGATAAGTGCAACGGTAATATGTATTATGTTTATTCTTAATTCTAACATTATAACATGAATTGCAGTGAAACTGTTATACAGTTGAACATATTTATACCATAGTCCCACAGACTTGCACTATTTGTGGCGGCAGTTGATCGTCATGAGCTAAGTCAAGTCACAGTTGATCTTCATGAGCTAAGTCAAGTCACAGTTAATCATCATGAGTCAAGTCAAGTCACTGCTGATCTTCATGAGTCAAGCCAAGTCACAGTTGATCTTCATGAGCTAAGTCAAGTCACGGTTGATCGTCATGAATTCCTGCAACAGATTGTGTCCAACAAGTGAAACAAGTAAATCATACCTGATATTTACATGTTTTATTTAAGTGTTTCTGCTTCCTTCCATGGATTCAAGAAGAAGAAAACATAATCAGTAGTCAAGGAGCTTGTTTTACCATAGAATATCAGTGTAGTTGAACATTTGATGTTGGTACAGTGCTCTCAGAGGAAAACAGTTTGAAGAAAGGCATCAGGATTCATCTGTGGTGCAGGTATCTGATTCAATAAAATACAAACAACCAAAAAAAAATTAAAAATTGTGAGCATGTTAATATCAGGAGCATCTGTATATATATAAATATATATATAATCTATTTTTGAACAGAGTAGGCTAGACTATTAACAATAAACATGTTTTAAATATACTTAGATTCGTAGCATTCATCATGTTACAGTGTACACTCATATTACTTTTATTGTTTTATATAGAGCATGAAAACATCATCGCGCCATAAGAAATTTAAATACAATGAATTGCCTTTCATATTCAAAATGTTTTACTCCATTTCAAACATTGTAGTCAGGAATTATAGTTTGGGAAAACCCAACTATGATAGCCTAGTATGTACTGTATGACTTTATAGTAGCCTATGATATGATTCTGCAGCCATAGACTCACGCATGCTTTGTACTATAAAAGGAATTAGCCTACTTTGTACTATGAAAAAGGATATTTTATATCTGAGAAACTAATTGTTATTGTTTATCACACTATTAAAATATATTTGTGAACAGAGTATTAATAATAAACATGGTCTAAACATTCTTCATGTTGTAGTTTGGGAAAAACCCAATTAACTGTTAGTAAATGTGTTCAAGTTTATGTCACAATAACACGTTAACTAATGCAAAAGGAAGCATTACATACTCATCAGATTGATCTCCTCTACTGGATGAAATCTTGTTTTTCTTTCGAGGGAAATCCTGCCTTTACTCAGCGCGTCTTCTTCTAGAAACGAACAGTAGCCGCGATGAAGGATCTCCTCGCTCTTTGTTTGTTTTGGGCTTTTGCACGTGCACACGTCCCACGTGGATATTTACATATGAACGACGCGAGCTGCGAGGGGGCGGGATCGCTGTAGAGATAATGAGTTAGACGGGAAAGACTGAACATCGTGTTGGTTTCATACGTATTACTTAATCACAAAATATTTGTTTTCGATAAGACTTACTTCATTTAAAAGTAGACACTTCAAGCTTTCTATAGATATAACTCCCATGTCTGTGTCCTGAGTATTTGCTGAGTTACAGATCATTTTAGTGACGCATTTCTAAAAGCAGTTCGCGGAGACGCAGAAGACAGAGAGCACACCCTGTTTGTTTTCTTTATTCTTCAAAAGCACAAAGTTTAGTTGTTATTATGAGTGTATACAAATAAAAGTAGACCCCTTACAGATTCTAATGGTGTATTGCTCTAATCTGTACGATCAGAAATGGCAGAGTAATTCAAGCTCATTTCGGCCTGATCAGGAAAATCTGCCACAAAACACGTATCCGCATTTGTCGACCCCAGAGGGTTAAGGTGTTTACATGAGTTGCTTTTAGAACAATCCTTTCATGTTCCCGTTTTACATGTTATAGTACATAGATCGATTAATGGAATGCGTCATTACGTCACCACGCGACGCCATCCGACGTCCCCTCCAGAATTTCACGTACAAACATATAGTTCGTCTTCTTGTTGATGTTTTATGAATTTTATGAAAGCTTCAAGTGCAGTTAATTATTTGTATGTGCACACAGACGACAGCAGCGTTGAAGCTCTTTTATTTGCCGTCAAACGGTTGAACACTGCCGTGTGTGTATCCTGTCGCAAAATGCGGAGAAAAGTCCTACACGACGATAATAGTTTGATTAAGGTGTTTACATGTCTGTACTGCACTTCAGTAATGCGACTAAAATAGGAATACTCCACGTCTTAATTTGATTTGTGTTTACTTCAATTATGACTTTAGACGGATTAAGGTAATCAAAAATCTCTGTTTACATGGTAGACTCTTAATCAGAGTATTGTCTTAATCGGATTAAAATCGGAGTATTGATGTCCATGTAAACGTAGTCAGTGAAGAAAAAGGAATATTAGGCTGTTCAAAGAAATAGCAGTGTCTGCATTTTTCTTTACAAAGTCAAACATTTACTGTATAAACAGAAAAATGCTTGAAGATTTAGCTTTCTTGTGAATGACTGAACTAACATTTAGTTGTATAGCCACGGTTTCCGAGAACTGCTTCACATCTGTGTTGCATAGAGTCTGGCACCTGTGAACAGGTATTCCAGCCCAGGACGATTGCACTACATACCACAGTTCCTCTGCATTTCTTGGTTATGCCTCAGAAACAGCATTTTTGATGTCACCCCACATGTTTTCTGTTGGATTAAGGTCTGGAGATTGGGCTGGCCACTACATAACGTTAATCTTGTTAGTCTGGAACCAAGATGCTGCTCGCTTACTGGTGTGTTTGGGGTTGTTGTCTTGTTGAAACACCCATTTCAAGGGCATTTCCTCTTTGGCATAAGGCAACATAACCTCTTTAAGTATTTTAATGTACTCAAACTGATCCATGATCACCTGGAATGTGATAAATAGGCCCAACACGTAGTATGAGAAACATCCCCATATCATGATGCTTGCACCACCATACGTCTTCACAGTATACTGTGGCTTGAATTCAGTGTTTGGGGGTCGACTGACAAACTGTCTGCAGCCCCTAGACCCAAAAAGAACAATCTTGTTTCATCAGTCCACAAAATATTGTGTCATTTCTCTTTAGGCCAGTCATTGGGCTTTCCTGTAGCTCAAATAGTAGAGCATGGCGCTAGCAACGCCAAGATCATGGGTTCGATTCCCAGGGAAAGCAAGAGCTGATAAAATGTAAAAACTGTAACTTGAATGCAATGTAAGTCGCTTTGGATAAAAGCGTCTGATAAATGTAAATGTAAATGTCATTGTGTTCTTTGGCAAACCTCTTCATTTTTTCAACAATGGGACTTTGCGGGGCTTCTTGCTGATAGCTTGGCTACACATAGGCATCTTCTAATTGTTACAGTACTCACAGGTATCTTTAGACTTTCTTTCATCACCCTGGAGCTAATCATTGGCTGAGTCTTTGCCATTTTGGCTATTCTTCGATCCATTCGAATGGTAGTTTTCCGTTTTCTTCCACATCTTTCTGGTTTTGTTTGCCATGTTAAAGCATTTGATATCATTTTAGCTGAGCAACCTATTGTTTTCTGCACTTCTTTATATGTTTTCCCCTCTAATCAACTTTTTAATCAAAGTACGCTATTCTTTTGAACAATGTCTGGAATGACCCATTTTACTCCGATTTTCAGAGATAAATGCACAGTACAGCATTTACTGCCTTTGTCCTTAAATAAGGGCCACTTGTTTGACACCAGTTTTTTCACTGAATGATTTACCTCTCTAATTAAACTCCACACTGCTATTATTTTGAACACGCCCTTTTCAATTAATGATTCAATTACACAGAATCAACAGCATTGCATGTCATGACTATTGGGTCTGTTGGTTTCCTATTACTCTACCACACCTACTAGTAAAATATTTGCCATGTAGAAATATAATTTCTACCAAAAACAGTGATTGATCTGGTTAGTGATGTTGGACTGCTATTATTTTGAACACAACTGTATGTGGTGTATTGAGATACATGCATGAACAGTAGGTGTCGCTAATATGCCAGTGGTAGAGACGGCACAAATATGTCATGAAGAAGAAAATGCAAAAAAGATGAGAGAGTTGTAAGTTTGCTACTTGAGGTCCTGGAGTTCGTTAATGTGAAATATACAACAATGATGCAGAATGATCAATGATGATGAATGATCAACACAGTGTGTTTGCTGTTACAATCCATGTTTACTGACCAGCCAATAAAAATGCGACATGAAATCAACACGACATCGTGCTAAAACATAAAACTGCTTACTTATCCCTTCCTCTTTCGCCGCTTATCATGCTTTTTTTGTTTACCACTAGCGCATGCTGATGACGTTTTATTCTTCTATAGTAACGTAGCGTACAAGTCAATAGTTGTCATCATCGTACAGTCTATACACGTCGTAGCCAAGTTTATTAGATCCATGTCGCACAGTGTGACATGGAGTGATCTTATAGGATTACTAAAATCGTGCAGTGTTTTTTGGGCATTTAATCAAACACACGTGATTCAGGTCATCAACTCATTAGTAGAGACAAAGCAGACATGCAAAATCTGCAGTGCTGGGGCTGCAGGAATGTGGTTGGGAACCACTGAGATTCAAAAAATTTGATTTGAATTTGTAGCACCATGAAAACATTCTGTGACTTTCAGGAATCAAAACTTCCTCCCTAGTGCACAAGGACCAATGATTGAAAATAACCTGCAAAATGTCCTTCTGAGTTCCCCAACTTGCGGATGGGCCTGGCCCTCCCTAACGATTGAAAGATTTTACTATATATTTTTTAATTAATAACTTTTTCAACTCAAAAGTAAATATGCACATAATGTAGTTATTTTAATACATTTTAATTTGTTATTTTGTAAATAAATTAATAAATAAAATCAAACTTACTAATGGCATCCCCAGTCTCATTTGCATAAGAAGTTGTCATGTGACGAATCTGCATTTTGGTGGATAATATATACTGCTTGCCTGTTGCATGGCGTAAATGGATATTTAGCATTTTTACAACATACAACAACTGCAGAGGAATCTGGAAAAATAAAGTCAGATGAAGATGCCGATGCTTGGTGTCTCCAGACCCGGACGATCTCATAAAGGTGATCCGCAGGACGCTCCATTGTAGGAGCTCAGTGTTTTACATTTATGTCAGGAAAAAGACCATTTACATCCAAATGTGATTTAATGCACACAGAACAATACCTAGAAAACCTAGATATAGATTTCAGATTATAAATTGCTTAATCTGCCATTTTCAATAAAATTTAACATTACTAAATATGTTTGTGTGCCTGCTTTTGTGCATTTACTGTAACTTGAATCATATCCAACAAAGCAGTGGGTAATTCACTCATTGATTTGCTTGAAATCTATTTTGCGATTCTGTTGACAAAATAGTGCATTCTATTCAATGTGTTTATTGCTAGCGCAGCAAAAATAGACAGCGTTTACAGAAACTACGCCTCACATCCAGTGGCGGCGCTAGGGCAGGGCTTGATGGGGCTATAACCCATCAGAAACTTGCTTAGCCCCGGCACAGCCCCCCACCCCATTTGCGCCAATTCCCACGTCAATTCACTATAGAGAAAGTGAAAGTTAAAAAAAATGACGGCTAACTCTGCATTAACGGCGCATATTCTCTCTGAGACAACGAGAGATGAATCTACTCTAACATATGCTGATAACGGTATATAACTGTCTTAAATTATTCCTTTAATATTTCTTTTGTGGCTCGTATAGTGAAAAACATGAGAAGAAACTTATTTTCAATCAGGACCACTTTCATCAAATTATATTTATTACATAAAAGCATACAGTTAATGTTGGCGGTATGGTTTTGTTCTAGGCAAACTCCACGCGCCCGTCCATGCAGCCATGACTGGACATAGCGGGGAGAGCAGCAAATTAAACCCCCCTGGGGTAACAGAGCAGAACCAGTAATCATGAATCCATAAAATTATTCACAATTTAACATGAGTTGTAGAAAACCTCCAGATACATAGAGGATGATTGCTATGTACTCAAACACCTCAACAGATATCAGATTTAATTAAATAAATCCCGGCTAGGAGGAGTTGGGGATGGAGGAGGGAGTTAGAAGTGGCCTGCAGCCAAGCAATAGAAGAGAGGCTGAATGAATAGGATTTAAATAGACCACTGTATATGTGTCGAAACTGGATTGGTACACGTCAGGAACAGCTGATCGTCAGCTGATGCGAGCTTGACTGACGTGGCCTGCCTGAACTAACGCGATGCTCAATTCGCGTTAAACAGGTTGTTTTTGAAAATCAGTGCCTGAAATAAAGCTGCTCTGAATTTTCATTGATGACTGCAGTGTTAATAATTTTAATTATAGGCCTATAATTCATTGTATATATTTATAGACCCATTTTAAAAAATCTTTTTAAAAACATTTTCAATGAAGATTAAGCTAATAGCCTATTTTATTATCCTCACAGTGCATCACACGGTGATGCGCTAGGAAATTATTGCGGGGCAATAATTTCATGTAATTTAATAATAAAAGTAAATCTAATAATAATAGGCCTAATAGTAAGAAGAATGTAACAGGCCTACATTAATTGGAAATGCTAAATCCTCTTAATATTGCAAATGTTTTATGCTTATCTCTGGCTATCATCGACACATGATACCATGCAAATCAGCACGGAGGTTATCACCCGCAATGTGTGCCCGTGTGGAAATAGTTTTATGAATTTTTATTGAACTGAAAAAGAAAAAATGCCAACTTTCTCTCTTTTCTATATTCGTTCATAAATTATCTTACTTTGTAAGAGTCATATTTGGCAGTTGGCATTAGTATATTACTAATAACAGTGGCATATGAGAAGTTTAATGCCACAGAAAAAAGTTAAATATGCCTATTTTGAAGCTGCTGTATATAAAAAACTGATAGCTAAAGTTTAGGCGTTCATTACTTTCTCTCAATTTAATTAGTTTTTTAGCACCCCCTCTGAACTGTTAAGCCCCTCCTTAGCACCCCCAACAAAAAAATCTTGGAGCCGCCACTTCTCACATCGTTTACATCAAGCTACGCCTATGTAAGCTAGATATTAGTCCTGAACACCAGAAGAACTACTGATAACTACTACCTTTAATTTTGTTATTTAGCCAATAAAATTTTTCTTCAAACAGCCAATTTTTTGGGACTATGTCTGAGCTTCTGTCTGGAAATGTTACTAAGATGTAACTTCATCTATCATCGACTTGGAAAGATAAAAGATGGCCTAATCAGACAATTTTTTACCCTTCATCTCCTTTACATTACCTAAATATCTGCTACGTGTGTAGATGAGTGTGTGTTTGTCTTAATGTTGTCCCCAGCTTTTTTATTCTTAAAAAGTTTGTGTGTTTGGAATGACCTGAAAATCTGGTAGTGTGTGATCCTCAGTCGTTTAGTGTATGATGGCCAGTTTTTCCTCTGTGACTATTTACACTGTCGGTAAGTGTATGATGCATAGCATTTTAAAATCTGTTCCATTTTTAAGTTATGTAGTGTATTCCAGCCTTAAAGTCCCCCTGTAGTGAAAATCAAGTGTATGTTGTTTATTTGTCTATGTGGTGTTTTTAATGTGCTTTTAGACACACCATGTGCCAATCCATTTATCAACACCATTGCTGAGCATTTTCTCCTTAAAACTGTAGTTTCCAAAAGGCTGTCCCAGAAATGTGGTTTGAAACAACCCTTTTTTTTTCTATGTCACAAAATTAAATTACCAATCACGTCAAGGGGTTGATGCCTTGTAGAACCAACTTGCAAATCAACCAGTAAGTTTCTTTGTCTTGTGTTTTATCAGTCTTTTGTGTTTTATCGAGACTTCAAGGCATTTTGAAGACAACATTATCAAGTAAGTAACTTTAACAGATGTTACAGTATCCACTGTAGTTGTTCGCTAGTAAAAACACAGTTTTATCAGTCATTATCCGTGGATCAGGAGGCCCTGGCTGGTGCGACTGAGAGGAGGCAGGGCTAATTTGTATATTCATAGATCCACGTAAATGAGGCAAGAGTCTAGAGTTAAATTCAAGCTATTTTAAGGCATGAAAATTACTTTCACAAGAAAAAAACATTTAAATATGTCATTTTGATGATCAAAGATGAGTTTTAAGGGGAAAATAGTTTGACTACAAGGGTACTTTAAGAGTTTGTCAATAACGTTTGTCAAGACAAACTTTACATTGGCTTTAGAAAGCCTAGCATGAAAATTTGAATTATTGTAAAAGCTTGAAGTTTGAAACAGTTTTAAAGTTTCACCATGAGGGTTGACAGGAGGATCTGATGGTTATCCATGTCAAAAGAAGTGGACAGATACAGCAGGACAAGTATTGAAGATTTGGAAGTAACTCTTGTCAGTCTTAAGGCTTCAAAAACCGAAAACTGGACAGTCTTGGATGAATGTCCACTTCTAAAGCCAGACCGGTTGCTGTCGAGCAGGTTGTTCAGCGTGAGAAAAGCCGAGACTTGGTTGAACACAACTCGTTCAAGTGTTTTTGCAATGAAAGGAGGAAGGGTCTGTAGTGTGCTGGGTTAAGAGTGGGTTTCTTATTAGTGGGATTATTTGAGCCTGTTTAAATGCTAAGGGGAAGACACCAGTGTGAAAGGATGTGTTAATGATGTAAGTGAATGCATGTACAACTGAAGGACAAACGCCTTGAAGGAGATAAGATAGAATAATATCAAGTAGACAAGTAGAAGGATAATTGGAAAGGATAAGTTTGGAGACCTCTGACAGTGGATGTTTGCTGGTAAGTGTTTGACAGTTTGTGGTGTGGAGAACTGTCCACTGATGGTTGTAATTTTATTAATTAAGAATGTCGTAAAGTTTTCAGCTGTTAGAGTTGATGGAGGAGGAGGAGGACAAAGGAGGGAGGAAAATCTTTTAAAGATCATGCGAGAGTTCGAATTTTGTTGTGGTAATATGTCTTTTAGCAGTGGAGACATATAAATAGATTAGAAATATTAGGTAGAATGGAAGCTTAAATGAGTTTAAACAGCTTAGAAATATTACATGTCAATGTAAATCTACGGGATTTTCCCCAGATTTGTCATTTATATGAACCCCCCCCATGTTTACCGCATTAGACCAGGTTTCTTGTTCTTCAACTATTCAACTATATTTCTTTTTGTTCTTCATCATATTATAAATGTTGTTGCGACCTATCATAGGAAAAAAATTCTGGTAGGGCAACATTAGCCCAGAGCATGGGAACTAAAGCATAAACCATAATCACAGAGACAATACACACTGTTTATTTATATTATAGCATAGACAGCATAGACAAAGAACATTATATCTACATAGAATGATTCCGCCCCACACTTTAATGCCAAAAGAAAATTTAACCTCTGGGTGCCCTTAATGGTATCAAATGGCTCCCATAACGATGCACTTAAGCTCTACTTAACAATGAACAATCTACATGCTAGTTTGGGAAACAGATGTTACTCCAACATAAAAAAAACAAACAAGCAACAATAATTATTATCTTAAGAGCATGATTTGCAATATATTGAGAAGCCCAGTTTGTAGCAGTGTAGAATCAGTATCACGTTCATTAGAAAGAGATAAGTATATAAAACAATGAATATTCTTTGCACAAATATTTCACTCAGAACACTTAGCAGAGAAACAAAAAAATATAATCAAAGAACCACATAGACATGAATCCATGGATATGTTCTGTTGTATGGGGCCTAAATATCTGTGAACAATGAATATAATAAAGTGATAAGTAATTAATTCAAAACAGACATATAGCATATTTTTTAAATATGCATAAACAATCCATCACAACTGAATTAGATGAGAAAAATACCTTAGTTCCTTTCAGACAACATCAGGGGACCCATGGAAATGGAAGCACTGTCGTGGAATTCTGCAGACCTGCCCTCTCTCCTGTGGTATCCAGAGTCACAGTGCTAAAAGACAAAAAAAAAAAAAACATGATAATTAGGCTATGTACTAATTTATGCAATCAGATGATTCTGTACTTAAAACAGAGGGCAGTTGAAACAAACTATATATTGCAATAAAACTTTATATTATACAGTACTACAATATGAAATGTTTAATCATTAAATTAATATGCATACAGTGGCGGCCAAAATTGTTAGAACACGTGACAGATCTGAAAATATTGACCTTTTTTGCCTCCAAAACATGATTTCATTTCATAATGTTCATGAAACATGCAGATGGTTGTTCTGAGCACAACAAATATCAGATGAAGTGAGTCGTGCTGTTTTTATCCAATTTAATATGTATTTTAAGTTTTTTTAATACACTTTAATAAACTTTAATATTTGGTATTTCCACCTTTTGTAGCAAGTACAGTAGCATATCATATTTCAGTTTTTTATTTAGAGTATTATTTCATTAAAAAGGGAGAAAAAAGGGGAAACATTTTTAAAGGGATAGTTCACGTTATCATTTACTCAAACCTAAATGTCTTACTTTATTTTGTTTAACATAAAATAAGTTATTTTGAAGACTGTTGGTAAGAAAGCTGTTTTGGTTACCATTGCATGAACAAAAAACACACACTTCTTTTATATTCCACAGTTTGTTAGGCCATTGTAGCCTAAATGTTTATGTGTAATAAATTTCACGTTGAATGAAATAAAATTACTACTATTTGTAATGTTAATTTAATACTTTCTCATTGAATACAAAAATAGCTTTAAATAATCTTTTGGGGGGTATTTTCATAGCCAAATGTAATTTGCAATTAATTAGATTAATTTATTGACACATAATGTAATTAGACTAAAAGTAATATATAAGTAATAATTGACGAAGGGCATTGAAGATGAATGCATACCCATTACACTTTAAACTAGCAATGTTGGCTTGGGCTGTCCTAAAGCAGTCACAGAAGGACAAGGGCGAAAGAGACAACTTGTGTGAATATCTCACAACCAAATATTTAAAAAGAAAAAGTATGTTAACAAGTGGAAACGGTTTATTTATTCATTAAATTGCATTTATTTCTGTATTTGTCTAGACAATATTTATTTATTTAAATTAAACTGCACATTTCTATTGATTGTGAGGTTTGCCATGGAAAACAGCAGATCAAACACATGAAATGGCTTCTATATAGTCATTGAAGTAAGGACAAAGCCAAGGTTCACCAAGGTGTGTGTCTGTGTGTGTGTACTGGTTTTTGTGGTTTACGGGGACAAAATTTGTATAATGACATGGGTATGACAGAGGTATTACAATTTGAAGGTGGTTTATGAGGACACTGCCTATGTCCCCGTAATTCAAAAGGCTTAAAAAACATACTAAATGGAGTTTCCTGTAAGGGGTAGGTTTAGGTGTAGGGTTGGTGTAGGGCAATAGCACATACAGTTTGTACAGTATAAAAACCATTACGCCTATGGAGAGTCCCCACAAGGATAGCAAACCAGACGTGTGTGTGTGCGCGTGTGTGTGTGTGGTGAAAGAGAAAGCAAGAGCTTGTGTAATTATCTGCAAAGTGATATGGAACTGTAATGCAGTCAAACTAGGAAATAGTTCATAGTTGTTGAAGATTCATCAACACCTTGGAATGTCTTTCAACCTTGGTGTATATTCATATGTTTTTTCTTAAAATGGAATTATACAATAAATTCACAAAAAACAACTACTGTAACTATGTTGAAAAAATATCAGAAACATTTGTTTGAGAGGGTTTGTAAACTCACAGTTGAGCAGTGATCTCCTGTCAAAAGGCAAAGGTAAACAGTACAGTGCAGGTAAACCTTAGTGGAGTTTGCATTGAAGACAAACATCCTGAAGGAGAAATGGCTGGATATGTTGACTCCATTCTGTAGTAGCTCCACTGTGACATCATTTTGACTGGGACACCTGAGAATATCAGTAGTGACATCAACAAGTCAGTTTCTTAATCTTTAATAATAATGTGTGGAGAATAAAGGAACTTGGAACATTGTATAAAAGAATGATGTTAGCAAAAACACAGAAAAAATATTTTTTTCCAATTTATAGTGGTGTAAAAGTAGTGCTTTCAGAAAATCTGTACGCCCAAAAATGATAATTATGTCCTGTAAAGCATCACAATAAACAACAAGTTTTGCTCTTCTAGCTTTTAAGATCTTGCACTAATTAAAACACAATAAAAGTCTTACTCTCCACTGATAAGGTCCCAGCGGACAGAGTGATGAGGATCATTCTCAGGTGTCGCCCAACATTTGTCAATCACTGTGGCAAACTGACGGCTGTCAACCCCCTCAACACGAATTTCCACAAACATCTGCTGGTTCACCTCCACATTCACACTACCATTGAAGGGCTGGGAGAACTCAGCATCCTGATATGGAACCATCCTGACCTGATATCTCCCTTGACCAGCAGGAAGCTGCTTGTGGACAATACTGTTGAAATATTAATATTATTTCAAAATGTATTATTGTTATTATTATTATTATTATTTAAAATAATAATAAAATGCTACATTCTGTATCAATTTAATGAATCTTTTTTTAGGGATATACAGTAGCATATGTCCTCTCTGTTTACAGAAAATTACCATATATAAAACGTTTTTTTTTTTCTTTCTCTCTGTTAAATAAATTGGCATAGAGACAGAACACTGCCCCACCTCTCTAGTGGATTGATTTCCATATTCATAGAAAGTGTTTGGGTTTGGGGGTATATACAGCTGAAATTCAGCTTCAGAATTCTCTCCCTGCTGATGGGACCTTCAGTCGAGCCTGGTGTTCCGAAAATGAAGTTCTCATAAATGAAATGGGTGCCATTGGCCTGTGGACCAAAGACATAACATTTTAGTTTGAATTTAATTCAAGATTTTATCTACAAGAATTGTAAAGACATTTTTTAAGACCAGATTGCATTAAAAGCTACTGTATTAAGAGCAAAACTCATCAGTCAACTGAAAAAAAGGGAACAAAAAGTTTGATTAAAAAAAGCTTGGTACTCTTAGTTAGTTGTACTTCAACATTATTCAGTCAGTGGCAAATTGAGATGTGAGAGCTGAGTGTGTTTAAGTAGCATATACTATACATAATATTTCATACCATAAGACCTGTACCACAGATGTGGTCATTGTTGTCAAAATAGAACTCCACTCTGCCATTCCCGACTGTTCCTTTGCAGCTGGGGTCATTGAGGTGTAAGCTGTCAGTAGGAAAACCAGCCTCAAAGAGCTGACAGCGAGACAGAGACATGGAACCAGAGCTGCTTTCACAAACCTCAGAGAAATCTGACAGAAAAAAAAAAAAAAAAAAAAAAGAGTAAGAACACATAAGTAGCTTTAATAAAAATCTGATTGATTACTTAAAACTTAGATTTGAATTGTTGTTGTGCAATAAGTCCAACCAAAAGACTCTGGGTCAGGTCTTCGATGGCTCTCGTTACAGAAACAGCCATAAACACCATTTTTCTCTCCACACCATTCATCCTCAGTGCAGCTGACCTCAGAACAAGGGTCACTCAAAGCTAAGAGGAGAACCAAAGAATGAATGAAGCAGCTAGAACATTTCATATGCTTATACAAACTAATTGAATTACATTACCAGGGTCATATGTAGGACGTTTTAGCCCTCTAATTGATTATCAACGTCGTTATTTTTTTTTTCATTAGACATTTTTGTTAATTATAGCAAATTAATGATAAATTAATATTTCAATTTATTTAAATCTATTTTACTAATTCTGTTTGTAATCTCTCTTTTAAGTAATGAAGCCAGGTATGTTTAAGTTTACTTTGAGTTATACATGAAGCTAAATGTACTCATATCCTTTGAGAGACTTTTCCTATGATCACCACTAGGGGTGCTATGACTAAACAAATCTACAGTATGTGCATGCCATTGGTGATCTTGACACCATAACTGAGGTATAAATGCTATAAAATTGGAAAACTTTGTTGAGCCATTGGAAATAATGCGCAAAAAAAACATTGGTTCTTTCAAGTAGCTCACTTTATATAGAACACGAAACACTGTTGCATTGCTAATGTGTACAACATCACAGCTATACACTCACCATTGCAGATGACTCCGGCATCTTCTTCGTGCACACAGTTATGTGATCCCCATCCACTTGATGAACAGTTTTTCAGTGTGGATTCATTTCCACGGCACTCAACATCATCCAACCATATTTGTCCAGAACCCTGTCCAAAATAAGCAGAACTCTTTGCCTCTACAACACTCCCACAGCCCAGTTCTCTACACACCACTGCCGCGTCTGTAGAATCCCAGTAATCATCACACACTGTTCCCCAGATTCCATTGTAGAGAACCTCCACTCTTCCAGAACAGAGGCTGGATCCATTCACCAACCTGATAGCTATTAAACAATATACATATAGAAGAACAGGTCATAGATTTTTTGCTTGTTTGTTTGTATTTTATATGAGATAAATTGGTAAATATAGTGGAATTTCATCTTGCCCAGCATCATTACCGCTGACTCCTGGCTGTAAGGCAGTTGTGTTCAATGTCACTGTTGCTTCAAAAAAACCCACACACAAATACACAACAGTTTTATGTTTTGATTATGGTGTTTGAATTTCAGAATGATTGCAGTTAATCAAGTTTGCTCAGTTAAAATTAACGTTTAGGCTGTTTTACAGGTTGTGAAAAAAGCATATATGGGGCCGGTTGCACCAGCTAGACGTAAAAAATCTGGGTGTAAGCCCTACGCTGGGCTTTGCAACATCCAGCTTTACGATAAATATTTACACCTGTTGCACCAACTAAGACTATGATCAGGCGCAGCTATGCCCGGCGTATCCACGCTGACACATGCTCCCGCAGTGATAGCTGAGACGACATTCACACTGCAATGGCTACAACTACTAATATAGAACTGAATTGCTCAAGACATCATAAGAAGTGAAGCCACCACGCCATGATTTCATTGAGTAAACATTTTCTAACAAGTCCGCGTTTTTATATCTGAAGTCTCCCTACACGTTCCCATGACAGATTTCTTCAAAGAAACATTAAAAATGAAGGTGGCAGGTTACGTAAAATATAATGAACGTAATACAATGCTTCTCTCTAGTTATTTTTTATGTACAATGAATATCTTTCCTGAGGTAGCCTAAATGTGACTTTACGTGACATTTTGTGTTTTACTGACATCTTTCTGTGGCTGAAAAACCGCAGCTTTGAAAGCTGATACTTTATTTCTGATATAAAAGTAACAAAGCACAAAACTTACTGCGATTATTGGATGTCAGGCACATTACAAATAATAAATGGAATTAAAGACATTAAATATTTCCAAGCATTTATACTGTCCTTCCAAGTGTCACAAAGCACGGTAACACACAACTGGTGATTGATAACAAACAGGTTTATTGAAGGGATTCGGGGATTCAGGATCGGGAGTGACCAAAAGCAGGTGAGTGAGGAAGTTAATGCGGAGTTCAGATTTCTTAGCTGTGGTTGATGTCGTGTCTTTGTTTGCAGGTTCGGATCGAGGGTCAAAGGCTTCGAGGGAGAATCGGCAAGGGATCCTATGGGTAAGCATAGAGGGAAGTCAGATCGTAGAGTGAGTCCAGAGCTGTCCATCTAGTGAACGGTAGACCGGACAATGTGGGGTATGGCAGTGAGTGTGTTTATAGTGATGTTGATTGGTGTCAGCAGGTGCGTGCAATCAGAAGTCAGGTGACTGTGATCGGGTGATTATGCTGGGTGGTGACTATTGTGATGGTGACTGGTCCCTGACACCAAGCAAGATGTCGAATGGTAGTATACAGTTTCTTTTTAATAATCCCAGATCATATGTAATATTTTACTGCATAATTACAAGCTGTAGCCTACAGAAACATTTTTTTATTAGGTCAATTACTGTCAGCAGTGTGGTATAGTCAACACCGAGCTTTGCGATTGATATTGCTTTCCCTGCCCGAAAAGACCATAAACATTACAGTTCATGTCTGCAGTAATAATTAACTAACAGACATAAATCCTAAAAACGAATATTGTCCGAGCAAATCATGACTTTTCACTTTACACCTACCTCTGACTAGGCGTAAGATTTAGGGCCCTATCAAACACCCGGTGCAAGTGTTTTTGCTAGTTTCAGCTTGACGCAGTTCTCATTTTCCCGTCCTGCGCCTTGTTGTTTAAATAGCAAATGCATTTGCATCTATTTGTGCGCCCATGATCATGCTGGTCTAAAAAAGAGGTGTGTTCAGGCGCATTGTTGGCACGTAGCTATTTTGAGGAACTGAAAATAGACTGCGCCATAGACCAACTCAAACCTGATCTAAAGTCTAAAGTCTAAAGTCAATGGCGCAATATTTATTTTGTTATTTAAAGAGCGCATTAGTAGAAAATGCGCCTCTGGGCGGGTCCACAATGAACGTTCACTTTGCTTATTACACACAGGGATGCGCAGCAGCACACAAACATGCCAAATATTAAAAATTAAAGGATTACAGTGTAAAAGAATATTATTGTGTAGGCTACATAAATATAAAAATGTCATACATGTCATAATGGATAGTCATTGCGTTTATCAGAATTAGCCTATCTATTTGCTTGCACATGAGCAGATCCATTTGCTCTCTGGAGACGCGTTCAGTTTGTTTGCCTTTAAATTCCGCCGTTTAAATAGCAAATCCACCATGGCGCGAGCGCAACTCGCTCTTAAAGGGAATGTGAGATGAAACTCTGATTGGTTTATTGCACACTGCACCCAAAAAACACCCATTACTTATTAAGAGAATAGGGACAACCCGTTTAGACCATGCGCCCAGGCACACCGACCATTTTCCCGTCGTTAAACTAGCAAAAGTGGATTCGGACATGCCCTAAGTGCACTTGTGCCGTGCACTTTAGACTATGCACTTAGATCATTAAAATAGGGCCCTTTGTATCAGACGTTGCACCACGCCGAGATGGGTATTTTATGTCCAGCCTAGTCTTACAACCGTGTGTACATCCAGCTGGTGCAACCGACCCCAGGTTCTGATTCAAAGGTGTATAATTACCTGTCCGTGGTGCTGCACTAGTTTGTGCCTGGCCTATCACAGAAAAAGAGAGATAATTGAAGTCTATTACAGTTCAAGAATGGATTTCCTAATTTGCATGATCTTTCCCATAGTGAAAGTGATATTCAAATGGTCGGTCAACAAGAAATGGATTTTCTTATTCTCTACAGAGACTGGACTGTTGTTTACTCTGTTTGCTGCCTGCCCCGATCATTCGCCTGTCTTATTACTCTGCCTTTGTCTCGACTCTGATAAGCCGGTTTACTGTTGATCGACCATGCCTGTACAACTGTGTTTCCTTTTATTAAAAGCTGCAAATGGGTCCTCACTCCGTTGACTCATCATTACACAGTGCTTCAAGTTTGTTCAGTTCAAACAAATGTTTTAATCCGTTACAGGTTGTTAGAACAGCAGGTCTGGTTCTAATTCGAAGGTGTATAATACATTTTCCATGGTGCTGCACTAGTTTGTGCCTGGACTATTACGGAAAAAGAGAGATGATTGACATCTATTACACTTCCAGAACTTTAACCAAAACAAATCTACTCAACAGTGCTACGTGCATGCCATTGATGAAGCTTGACCGTAATTGAGGCATAAACGGTATATAAATGGGAAACTTTCTTTTGCCTTTGGGAACTTGAAACAATGAAAAACAATCAAATGATACATTGGTCCTTTCAAGTAGATCACGTTATTTAGAACACAAAACACTGTTGCATCGTTAAAATATATGGTCCCACTTTATATAAGGTGGCCTTAACTGCTATGTAGTTACATCAAAAAGTACAGTGTACTTACTGTGTTCATATTATATTGCAAAACACTTTTGCTGCTATTGAGGTGGATACGGGTAAGGTTAGGGACAGGTTTGGTGGTATGTTTAGGTTTAAAAGTGTAAGGTATGGATCAACAGTGTAACTATCAATGTAATTACAGATATTAATTGAAGATGTAATTACATGCAGGTATTTTAAAAAATATAATTACAATGAAAACCATGTATGTACACAATAAGTGCATTGAACCAAATGATTAATTAAAATGTAAGTACATCGTAGTTAAGGCCACCTAATATGAAGTGGGACCTAATATATTGTACAACCCCTCATCTATACATCAGTTGTATAAATGTGTTTTGGTTCTAGGCATAAATGGTCTAGAAATGGAAAACTTTGTTTTGCCTTTGTAAACTTAAAATAAAAATCGAATTATACATTGGTCCTTTCAAGTAGATCATGTTATTTAGAAACACTGTCACTGCATTGCTGAAATATAGTGTACAACACCGCAGCTATACGTCAGTTGTATAAATGTGTTTGACTCACCTTGGCAGATGACTCCGGCATCTTCTTGGTGCACACAGTTATGTGATCCCCATCCACTTGATGAACAGTTTTTCAGTGTAGATTCATTCCCACTGCACTGGACATCATCCAACCATATTTGTCCAGAACCTTGTCCAAAATAAGCAGCACTCTTTGCCTCTACAACACTCCCACAGCCCAGTTCTCTACACACCACTGCTGCGTCTGTAGAATCCCAGTAATCATCACACACTGTTCCCCAGATTCCATTGTGGAGAACCTCCACTCTTCCAGAACAGAGGCTGGATCCATCCACCAGCCTCACAGCTATTAATCACAAACGATATAAAGATAGAAGAACAGGTCATTAGCTTTTTTGTTCGATTCTTTGTTAATAAATTAGTAACAAAAGTGGAGTTTCATCCTCCTCAGCACCATTACCTCCGACTCCTGGCTGTGAGGTAGTCGTGTTCAGTGTCGCTGTTGCTGCAGAAAAAAATGAACACACAAATACACAACATTGTTAAGTTTTGATGACGGTATTGACACGTCAGATCGATTGGTCGAATTATAAGCGGACTGGAAACAAAACACCGGACGTGACGCCAGTACAGTGTCCAGAGACAAAGATGGTGAAGGTGCTCTGCCAGAGGAACTACAAACGCTGGAAAAAGCAAGTAATCAAGTTCTTTGAAAGCCAGAATATGATCATTCAGAGCGATAATGTTGTGGCTTGTCATACCCTTCCACGAAGGGATGGCGCAGCAAAACCTGCAATAGTTGTTCGGTTTGTGAATCGGAAACATAAAGCCGAGTTACTGAGGCAGGCGAAGAAGTTGAAGGGTACGGGAGTGTACCTGAATGAACATCTTACTAAAATGAATGCTGACATAGCTAGACGTGCACGCATTTTGAGGAAACAGGACAAGATACAAGCTACATGGACAAGAAATTGTAAAGTGATGATACGGCTAAATGGAACTCCTGAAGAAGCCAAAGTATACGCAATAAGAGAACTCAAAGAACTTGACCAGTATGGATTAAGTGATGACTGTGTGAAGGAATATTCATAAAAGGATTAACGATATGATGGACATGGATAAGGACTTTTTGTTCCCATTTAGTGATGTTGATGATGGGGAGTTGGTCAATATTCAAATGGACTGTGTGTCTGACCTCTTACAATGTCACTGTAAGTACGATAACTTGAATTTTAAATCCTTCAATCACGTGGATCATAAAATGTATGAGATTGAAAATAATATTGACCCGGAAAATCACTTTTTTAATGATGTAAATAACAACAGTTGTGAGTATTGTACAGAAGATAAATTCAATAGAAATGTGAATATGGAGGGGGCATTATCAATAATACATTTAAATAGTAGAAGTCTTTATAAAAATTTAATACACATTAAGGATTATTTGCGTCAGTTTAATAAATTTCATGTGATTGCTGTGTCAGAGACTTGGCTTGATAATGAGAAAATACATGAAGTTGAATTGAAGGGTATAATTTGTTCACGGTAAACAGAGTTAATAAGAAAGGAGGAGGAGTTGCTTTGTATGTTGACACAGCGTTAAGATGTAATGTGATTAAAAGTATGTCAGTGACTATAGAAAATCTTTTGGAATGTGTAACTATAGAAATCGATACCGAAAGATCTAAAAATATAATTATCAGTTGTGTGTATAGATCACCAGGAACTTGTACGGATACCTTTATGAATACATTATTTGGTATGCTTGATAAATGGAATGAGAACAAGGTACAAATTATATGTGGAGATTTCAATATTGATTTGTTGAATCCAAATGGAAATAAGAGAATTACAGATTTTACCGACACACTATATAGTAAAGGTCTATTTCCTGTGATTACAAAACCTAGTAGAATAACTAAAAATACTGCTACATTAATAGATAATATATACACAAATGAAATTGGAGGAAAAATAGTAGGAGGATTATTTATAAATGATATGACTGATCATTTCCCAGTTTTTGCAATCTTTCAAAGATTATTTGATAAAACAGTAGGTAGTAGGACAAACAGTTTTAAATTAATTCGATATAGAACACCAAAAATTATTGCTGCTCTCAGTGAGGACTTAAAGAATCAAAATTGGAGCGAGGTTTATGCAAGTAAAGATCCAGATAGTGCTTATGATGCTTTTTTGTCCACGTTAATTGAAAAATACGAAAAATATTGTGTGTTTAAGACTGTAAAGAAGCAAAAAAAATGAGGATAAACCATGGATTACTAAGGGAATAGAGAAAGCATGCAAAAAGAAAAATGCATTATACGGGAAATTTATAGCAACTCGAACTATACAAGCGGAAAATAAATACAAGATATATAAAAAATAAATGAAGTATTATAAGATTTAGTAAAAAGGACTATTATAATAAGTTATTGGACAAGCATAAGGATAATATACTGTGGGATTACAAATTTATTTAAATGTTTAATTTAGATTCCAATGTAATAGTGTACAAACTGAAGAAGTTATATACCTTGTATTTAGCATTTAAGGTGAAAAATGGTGACATGAGTCAGATCACTACATCAGATACAAAGAGGTCCCTGCCAGTTCCTGTTCTCCTATTGTAAGTGAAATGAGCCAAATGAGCCAGACTCGAATCTTTTGTTCTGCAAATGGCTTTCGGAGCCCCCTGGCCCAGACATGAATCGTTAGACTGATTGGATTATCAATGCAATCGAGTGTTGTTGATTGGGTCTGTCTTTCTCATTTGCATGCTTTGTTTAAAGTCGTCACCCAGGTGCTTGGTCTCCATTCCTAAGCACTGCCCCCTAAATGTATTTAAAACTACAATGTATCACTGCTTTAGTTTAGACTTGGATGACTACAGCGACGCAGCGAGTTCTCAATAAAGAGTAACTTCTGGATGAAAGATATCCCAACGTCTCCTGGTCTCTGCTTCAGAGAAGATAAAAGTTCACAACAGATGGTGCCGTGACCGGATAGAGTTCCAGCTTCCTCACCTGAATCCAGATTGAAAACTTCAAGCTCAAACAAAGATCTGCTTCCAGACTGCATCTTTTGGAATCCAGCGAAAACTTCTAGCTGAACAAAGATTTCCAGACTGAAATTTTCTCTCAACCAAGGTTGTGGTGAGTGCTGTCTCTAATCCAAAAGAACCTTTAAGACCAGTACAAATTTGCTTATCCTCTGCGCCGTCAGAGAAGAGTTAACAGACAGCTGTAGGGTTTGGTTAACTAAATTATCCTCTAAAAATGTACTTTTAGAGATGAAGATTATCCTCTGTCCAGGCAGGGAAGATTAGCATAACGTGCTAATATTGTGTTACCCTCTGTTTTAGGCAGGGAAGAATTGGTTATCCTCTGTTTAGGCAGAGAAGGTTAGCATACATGCTAAAATTTGGTTTATCCTCTGTTCTTGTAGGCAGGGAAGTTAAGTGTGAAGTGTTGGTAATTTGGAAAGTTAACAATAGTTAAGCTGTGTTAACAAATGTACCCTCTGTTGATCAGAGAAGTTTTTTAGTGTTTTTGATTGTGTGGTAACAAAGTTAACAATAGTTAAGCTGTGTTAACAAGTGTACCCTCTGTTGATCAGAGAAGTTTTAGTGTTTTTGATTGTGTGGTAACAAAGTTAACAATAGTTAAGCTGTGTTAACAAGTGTACCCTCTGTTGATCAGAGAAGTTTTAATGTTTTTTGATTGTGTGGTAACAAAGAAACTCACAAAATGGTTAGAAGGAATGCTAGGCTGATTCAAACAACAGAAAAGGATGGTCTTGCGACTCCATTGTGGTCAGATAGTGAATTCAAAACACTGTTAGGGGAACAAATGAACCTAATAATCACTGAGAAAGTTAGACAAGAACTAACGAGAAATATGAGATCCATCCAGACAAGACTTGGTCTGTAGATGAGTGTAAAAGGTGTTAGGAGCATGTATTCGCAAGAACAATGTTAAAGGCATTATCTGCTGCCACAGAGAATTTGGTTTAGCGCTAGCTACACAACAATCTCAGCGTAACTCAGAGCTAGAGAAACAGAACAATGAGCTTCAAGCTAGAGTATCCTCTTTGACTAAGAAATTGAACCGCAACAAAGCTTCAGAAAAACTGATGTGGAAGAAGTTAGTCAACCAGATAACAATTATCCTGATTTACAAGCTTTCTTTGAAAGAGATGTAGCTCTCAATCAGTAATTGATGTGCCTGTAGATTCAGTGAAGGTATGTGGCGTTAGATCTCAGGGAATTGAGGGAATTGAAAGTGTTGCTCCCAACTCTTCTGTTGTCCAAATACAAACTGTGGCCAAAGCGCTAGGACCTAAAGATATAGAGAGGCTATCCCAGAGCTTACCCTCAGCACGCACAGATTTTTCTGAATTTAGAAGAGCATTGATCAACAAAATGCGTCTCACGACATGTCGTTAGCAGAAGTCACACAGCTGATGTCACAAATTCTAACTGAATCTGAATTCAACAGTTTTGAGTCTGCTGTTACTTCTGAACTACAACATGCCAGTAAAGGTGATTTGAGAGAAGGTGTTTTGAAAATTCTAAAGAATATCATGGGACCCAAAATAGACTGGTCCAGAATCACTAACTGTGTGCAAAGGAAAGAAGAAACTGTGAGTGAATACACTGAAAGGTTTTGTCAGTCAGCTGTAACTTACAGTGGAATAGTGGATGCTTCTGAAAGTGTGCTTGATGACAAAGGACCACTAGTTCGAACATGGTTTGATGGCCTTTTATTAGAATACAGATCAGCTTTGCCGTTCTTAGATCTAACATGGTCCACTGGAAGCTTGCAAAACAGCTTGGACAGGTTAGCTACTTGGGAAAGAGACTCTGATGTTAAAGCCAGAGTAAAGATTGCAGCAGCGTCCTTTAAGGTTAACACAGAGAACCGACAGAAACGTAAATGTCCTAAGAAGGAGAGCAGTTGTCATTACTGTGGTAAACCTGGACACTGGATGAAAGAGTGTAGGAAAAGCAAAAAGACATTAGGAGAAATTAACAGCTTTACTCAACTCCTACTCAGTCTACTTGGTACTCTGAAGCAGCCCCTCCCCGCTTCACCGAACTGTTGGAGCAGTTTGCTCAGGTGTTAACTGTTAGGGCTGTGAGTGCTTAATTCCCCAGTAATGTACAACAAAGCTGAAAGATTCTTTGTAAATAAAACTACAGGAAGGTTACTGTCACTTCCTTCCATTGAGAGAATGCTAGTTAAGTACACTCACAGCCTTCAAAGCTATACTACAGCACACCCAGTCACTCACCTATCCTCTCTGGGTTATGATGTTTGTTATGACTGATGTTCCATTAGAGGATGGAGATGTCACACACTAAAGTTTGCACACCACCTACAGGGATAGGACAGGACACATGGACCAGTGAGGAGCCCCAGGGAAGAACCGGATGCAACAGGCTTCGGGGGCCAACCCTGTGGTGAACACACCCTCATAGGCCTTCCCCATCCACTAGTCCACCCTCACCTCACTGTTCTTTAGGTGTCACAGGAATTAAGAAATAGGAAAGAAGGAACAACAATAGCAGACGAGATTGAACAGAGGATACAACCCTAATGTTTGTAGTCTTTAGAACAAATACTGCTGTCTTTTGTTTTCTTTCTTCCTCTGTGCAGATACCACTTGATGACTGTCCTGAGACCCATACGCGCCAAACCCCTCACCTGCGCATGAAGCCAACAACAAGACTCACTACCGAGCCAACTGTCACGGAAGACAGAACAAAGAAAAAAAATACACAACGCAGAGAATCACATACGAGAACTTCAGTGATCCAGCAACATGATCAAGACATTCTTGATCTTTCAGCAAAATTACACCAGATAGCTGAAGATAATTCTTCATGGTTCGGAAACCTGTTAGTATCAAGTGTTTCATGCAACAAATGACTCACGCCCATCACGAGAAATGACAGTTCCAACCAGAAAAGACTATTAAGAACTTCACGGACCATAATTGCATGTTTTGTTTCTGTGTCAGCATGCAATTACAGACAATCAACACAGAACAAGTGCTATGTGCCTGTAACGATCACAAGTTACAAGAATAAACTTTTAAGTGTCTAAATTTGTATTTTGTGAGAGTTATTAGAACTCTCAAAGGGGGAATTGTGGGATTACAAATTTATTTAAATGTTTAATTTAGATTCCAATGTAATAGTGTACAAACTGAAGAAGTTATATACCTTGTATTTAGCATTTAAGGTGAAAAATGGTGACATGAGTCAGATCACTACATCAGATGCAAAGAGGTCCCTGCCAGTTCCTGTTCTCCTATTGTAAGTGAAATGAGCCAAATGAGCCAGACTCGAATCTTTTGTTCTGCAAATGGCTTTCGGAGCCCCCTGGCCCAGACATGAATCGTTAGACTGATTGGATTATCAATGCAATCGAGTGTTGTTGATTGGGTCTGTCTTTCTCATTTGCATGCTTTGTTTAAAGTCGTCACCCAGGTGCTTGGTCTCCATTCCTAAGCACTGCCCCCTAAATGTATTTAAAACTACAATGTATCACTGCTTTAGTTTAGACTTGATGACTACAGCGACGCAGCGAGTTCTCAATAAAGAGTAACTTCTGGATGAAAGATATCCCAACGTCTCCTGGTCTCTGCTTCGTAGAAGATAAAAGTTCACAACAATACAAACAACATGGAAAGTACTTAATAGTATAATTAAAAGAATACTGGAAAAGTAGATTACCCAAATTACTTTGTTAATGATGATAAATTAAGTATAAATAAAATGAATGACATTGTCAATGAATTTAACGAGTATTTTGTAAATATTGGGAGCAATTTAGCAAAAGTGATCATGAGCAAAGAACTGGGGATAGGATAGATGAAATGAATATCTCCAGTAATGATTATTCAATGTTTATAAGGGAGTTGATGAAAAGGAAATACTAGACATTGTTAACAATTGTAAGAATAAATATTCCACTGATTGTAATGATTTTGACATGTCGTTAATAAAAAATATTATAGAACATATAGTAAAACCATTTACACACATTTGTAATCAGTCCTTTTAACAGGAATATTTCCAAGTAATATGAAAACAACTAAAGTTATTCCTATTTTTAAAATGGAGATCGTCATTGTTTTTCCAACTCCAGACCAATTTCTCTTCTTTCCCAGTTCTCGAAAATTTTAGAGAAAATTTTTGTGTGCAGGCTAGATGATTTTATAGATAAACACAAATTATTGAGCGATCAACACTATGGGTTTAGAAGAAACAGGTCGACCTCCATGGCTGTGATGGAACTGGTAGAAGAGATTTCCTCTTCAATGGATAATAATGAATATACTGTGGGGGTGTTCCTAGATAAAAAAAAAAGCTTTTGACACAATTGATTATGGATTATTAATCATGAAATTGGAGAGATATGGTATAAGAGGAAAAGCTTTTGCTTGGATAAAAAGTTACCTCAATGACAGATATCAATTTGTACAAATTAATAATGTTAAATCAGATTTATTGAAAGTTACTTGTGGTGTTCCGCAAGGTTCGGTGCTAGGCCCTAAGTTGTTTATACTGTACATAAATTATATTTGTAAAGTGTCTAAAGTATTAAAAATGGTTTTGTTTGCTGATGATACTAATTTATATTGTTCTGGGAAAAGTTTGGAACAGCTACTGAATACAGTGGAAATCGAACTGAGGGTCTTCAAAAAATGGTTTGATGATAACAGACTCTCACTGAACTTAAGTAAAACAAAGTTTATAATATTCAGTAATCGACATAGTAGCAATAAAGTGAAACTAATGATTAACAACGAGGAAATAGAAAGAGTGTACGAAATAATTTTTTGGGGTGTTATAATCAATCATAAATTATGTCGGAAATCACACATTAATCATGTACAAACAAAGATGTCCAAATCCATTGCAATATTAAATAGAACAAAACATATTTTGAATGGAAAGACTTTATATATATTGTATTGTGCGCTCATAGTTCCATACATTACTTACTGTGTGGAGGTGTGGGGTCACACTTATATATTGAGTTTAAATTGGATTTATATGTTGCAAAAGAAAGCTATTAGAATTGTTAAAAGGGTTGATTATTACGAACCAACAAATAAATTGTTTATTAATTTACATGCATTAAAATTTGTAGATTTAGTTGAATTATATACTTTACACTTAATGTATAAAGTTTATAATAATTTACTTCCAAATTGTATTCAGCGGCTGTTCAAAATAAGAGAAAGTCAGTATAATTTAAGAGGATTGTATATGTTTAAGAAAGTAAGGGCTAGAACTAATGTAAAAAATAGGTGCGTATCAGTTATGGGGGTACATTTATGGAATAAATATGATAAGGAATTAAAAATATGTAAGTCACTCTGTCAATTTAAGAAAATGTATAAAAATACGGTGATAAATAATTATAAGATTCAGTATTAATAAATTGTGGTTGTATTGTTAAAGAATCGAAGTAATAGTTGGAGTGTGTATTTATGTTATGGTTGTTGTGAATTATGTTTGTACATTTTGGGAAATGTTTTTGTAATATTGTTTACTTTGTATTATTTAACTTAGTGAAAAGTGTCGCCCATTCAGTTAACTATGTATAAAGGGTAGGCATAATAAGCAAGGCTTCAGCCTACACCTTTTCGGGCAAGTGAAGAGCTCCGGATTCCGCCTCTGTCAACAGATCACCAGTGGCTTTGTGGTTATTGTTTGTGGTTGTTTCAATTCGTGATTTATTCTGTTTATACTAAGAAAATTCTCCGGAGCGTAGGAGAGGTCTGCTATTTATTTTGATCCGATTTTGCGATGTGTTTTTGTTTAGGAGTTAGGAAGTTCATTTGTATTTTCTTTTCTTTGTAATTAGGTCATTTATATATTTTTATTTTATTTAGTTCTTTTGTTTGTTATTTTATATCTCCGAAGCTAATGCTCCTGATGTTCCTTACACTTTTCTTTAATAAATCATTTAAACTTATGTGTTGTTTTGGTGATCTGTTGGCTGTGGCTAGAATCCCGTTAACATCATTCGCTTTGCGTCTCACCCTATTAAAATGGGCCGTAACGACATGAACACACAAATACACAACATTGTGTAATGTTTTGATGATGGTATTGACATGTCAGATCGATTGCAGTGCTTCAAGTTTGTTCAGTTCAAATGAATGTTTTAGCCTGTGTTATGACCATTCCTTGTACTTTCTTTGCTGTATTGTGTTGTTCTGTTTCTCTCTTTTTCTTTTTTACTGCATTGTCTGCCTGCATAGGTTGCATGAAGATGTGGTGTTGGTGCATAATTGGTCGCTGTATTAAGGTGGGCTCTGTTTATGAATTTAGCCAGCAGCAGTCGTGCAGCTCATTGTTGGCGTGAATGTGAATGAGTTGTGGCCGACGATCAAACTGGACTCAAGCAAATGTTTCTTATTTAGGTTTTCTTAAGTTTTTATATGTAAAACTACACATGTAATTTGGGAGTTAGGTAAGTTTGTTGTATTTTCAGTATTATTCGATTAGGTTACTTAATTTGTTTTTTATTTTATTTTCTAGTTTCTTTTGGTTTGGCCTTTTGTTTGTTCTCCTGAAGACATGCTCTTCACGTTATCTCACAATCTCTAAAAAATGTAATACTTTTCTTTGTTTAATCTGTGTGCTTGTTTCATCCTCGACCGGAGTGATTCTTATTGGGATTCCACCAGCACATCCTTATCCTTATTATGCCCTTATCGTGCAACTATTCCCTAGACATGGGGCATATTACCTATTTCACAAGTTGTGAGAAAAGTGGATCTAATATCAATTAAATGGGCATAATTACCTGTCCATGGTGCTGTACTTGTTTGTGCCTGGCCTAGAACAGAAAAAGAGATGATTCAAGTCTATTACAGTTCCAGAATGGGTTTCCTGATTTGCATGGTCTTTCCCACAGTGAAAGTGATAATTAAATGGATAGTAAGCAAGATTTATTTTAAATTCTCTAAAGCATTTGTCTTTACCATGCTAAGAAAACCAACCACAAAGTACTCATAACCTTTTGATTGACTTTTCCAAAGGGCACCACTGGTGATCTTGACACCGTTATTGAGCCATAAATGGTATATAATTGGAAAACTTTGTTGTTCCATTGGAAACGTAAAAAAGAATGAAATATTCATTCACACACCACAGCTATACGTCAGTTATATGAATGTGTTTGACTCACTTTGGCAGATGACTCCAGCATCTTCATGGTGCCCACAGTTATGTGATCCCCATCCACTTGATGAACAGTTTTTCATTGTAGATTCATTCCCACGGCACTGGACATCATCCAACCATATTTGCCCAGAACCCTGTCCAAAATAAGCGGAACTCTTTGCCTCTACAACACTCCCACAGCCCAGTTCTCTACACACCACTGCCGCGTCTGTAGAATCCCAGTAATCATCACACACTGTTCCCCAGATTCCATTGTGGAGAACCTCCACTCTTCCAGAACAGGGGTTGGATCCATCCACCAGCCTCACAGCTATTAATCATAAACGATATAAAGATAGAAGAACAGGTCAGTAGCTTTTTGTTCAATTCTTTGTTAATAAATTAGTAACAAAAGTGGAGTTTCATCCTCCTCAGCACCATTACCTCCGACTCCTGGCTGTGAGGTAGTTGTGTTCAATGTCGCCGTTGCTGCAGAAAAACATGAACACTCAAATACACAACATTGTTATGTTTCGATGATGGTATTGACATGTCAGATAGATTGGTCGAATTATAAGCGGACTGGAAACAAAACACCGGACGTACGCCAGTACAGTGTCCAGAGACAGAGATGGTGAAGGCGCTCTGCCAGAGGAACTACAAACGCTGGAAAAAGCAAGTAATCAAGTTCTTTGAAAGCCAGAATATGATCATTCAGAGCGATAATGTTGTGGCTTGTCATACCCTTCCACGAAGGGATGGCGCAGCAAAACCTGCAATAGTTGTTCGGTTTGTGAATCGGAAACATAAAGCCGAGTTACTGAGGCAGGCGAAGAAGTTGAAGAATGCGGGAGTGTACCTGAATGAACATCTTACTAAAATGAATGCTGACATAGCTAGACGTGCACGCATTTTGAGGAAACAGGACAAGATACAAGCTACATGGACAAGAAATTGTAAAGTGATGATACGGCTAAATGGAACTCCTGAAGAAGCCAAAGTATACGCAATAAGAGAACTCAAAGAACTTGACCAGTATGGATTAAGTGATGACTGTGTGAAGGAATATTCATAAAAGGATTAACGATATGATGGACATGGATAAGGACTTTTTGTTCCCATTTAGTGATGTTGATGATGGGGAGTTGGTCAATATTCAAATGGACTGTGTGTCTGACCTCTTACAATGTCACTGTAAGTACGATAACTTGAATTTTAAATCCTTCAATCACGTGGATCATAAAATGTATGAGATTGAAAATAATATTGACCCGGAAAATCACTTTTTTAATGATGTAAATAACAACAGTTGTGAGTATTGTACAGAAGATAAATTCAATAGAAATGTGAATATGGAGGGGGCATTATCAATAATACATTTAAATAGTAGAAGTCTTTATAAAAATGTAATACACATTAAGGATTATTTGCGTCAGTTTAATAAATTTCATGTGATTGCTGTGTCAGAGACTTGGCTTGATAATGAGAAAATACATGAAGTTGAATTGGAAGGGTATAATTTGTTCACGGTAAACAGAGTTAATAAGAAAGGAGGAGGAGTTGCTTTGTATGTTGACACAGCGTTAAGATGTAATGTGATTAAAAGTATGTCAGTGACTATAGAAAATCTTTTGGAATGTGTAACTATAGAAATCGATACCGAAAGATCTAAAAATATAATTATCAGTTGTGTGTATAGATCACCAGGAACTTGTACGGATACCTTTATGAATACATTATTTGGTATGCTTGATAAATGGAATGAGAACAAGGTACAAATTATATGTGGAGATTTCAATATTGATTTGTTGAATCCAAATGGAAATAAGAGAATTACAGATTTTACAGACACACTATATAGTAAAGGTCTATTTCCTGTGATTACAAAACCTAGTAGAATAACTAAAAATACTGCTACATTAATAGATAATATATACACAAATGAAATTGGAGGAAAAATAGTAGGAGGATTATTTATAAATGATATGACTGATCATTTCCCAGTTTTTGCAATCTTTCAAAGATTATTTGATAAAACAGTAGGTAGTAGGACAAACAGTTTTAAATTAATTCGATATAGAACACCAAAAATTATTGCTGCTCTCAGTGAGGACTTAAAGAATCAAAATTGGAGCGAGGTTTATGCAAGTAAAGATCCAGATAGTGCTTATGGTGCTTTTTTGTCCACGTTAATTGAAAAATACGGAAAATATTGTGTGTTTAAGACTGTAAAGAAGCAAAAAAAATGAGGATAAACCATGGATTACTAAGGGAATAGAGAAAGCATGCAAAAAGAAAAATGCATTATACGGGAAATTTATAGCAACTCGAACTATACAAGCGGAAAATAAATACAAGATATATAAAAAATAAATGAAGTATTATAAGATTTAGTAAAAAGGACTATTATAATAAGTTATTGGACAAGCATAAGAATAATATACAAACAACATGGAAAGTACTTAATAGTATAATTAAAAAGAATACTGGAAAAGTAGATTACCCAAATTACTTTGTTAATGATGATAAATTAAGTATAAATAAAATGAATGACATTGTCAATGAATTTAACGAGTATTTTGTAAATATTGGGAGCAATTTAGCAAAAGTGATCATGAGCAAAGAACTGGGGATAGGATAGATGAAATGAATATCTCCAGTAATGATTATTCAATGTTTATAAGGGGAGTTGATGAAAAGGAAATACTAGACATTGTTAACAATTGTAAGAATAAATATTCCACTGATTGTAATGATTTTGACATGTCGTTAATAAAAGATATTATAGAACATATAGTAAAACCATTTACACACATTTGTAATCAGTCCTTTTTAACAGGAATATTTCCAAGTAATATGAAAACAACTAAAGTTATTCCTATTTTTAAAAATGGAGATCGTCATTGTTTTTCCAACTCCAGACCAATTTCTCTTCTTTCCCAGTTCTCGAAAATTTTAGAGAAAATTTTTGTGTGCAGGCTATAATAATTTACTTCCAAATTGTATTCAGCGGCTGTTCAAAATAAGAGAAAGTCAGTATAATTTAAGAGGATTGTATATGTTTATGAAATTAAGAGAAAATTTTTGTGTGCAGGCTAGATGATTTTATAGATAAACACAAATTATTGAGCGATCAACACTATGGGTTTAGAAGAAACAGGTCGACCTCCATGGCAGTGATGGAACTGGTAGAAGAGATTTCCTCTTCAATGGATAATAATGAATATACTGTGGGGGTGTTCCTAGATTTAAAAAAAAGCTTTTGACACAATTGATTATGGATTATTAATCATGAAATTGGAGAGATATGGTATAAGAGGAAAAGCTTTTGCTTGGATAAAAAGTTACCTCAATGACAGATATCAATTTGTACAAATTAATAATGTTAAATCAGATTTATTGAAAGTTACTTGTGGTGTTCCGCAAGGTTCGGTGCTAGGCCCTAAGTTGTTTATACTGTACATAAATTATATTTGTAAAGTGTCTAAAGTATTAAAAATGGTTTTGTTTGCTTATGATACTAATTTATATTGTTCTGGGAAAAGTTTGGAACAGCTACTGAATACAGTGGAAATCGAACTGAGGGTCTTCAAAAAATGGTTTGATGATAACAGACTCTCACTGAACTTAAGTAAAACAAAGTTTATAATATTCAGTAATCGACATAGTAACAATAAAGTGAAACTAATGATTAACAACGAGGAAATAGAAAGAGTGTACGAAATAATTTTTTGGGGTGTTATAATCAATCATAAATTATGTCGGAAATCACACATTAATCATGTACAAACAAAGATGTCCAAATCCATTGCAATATTAAATAGAACAAAACATATTTTGAATGGAAAAACTTTATATATATTGTATTGTGCGCTCATAGTTCCATACATTACTTACTGTGTGGAGGTGTGGGGTCACACTTATATATTGAGTTTAAATTGGATTTATATGTTGCAAAAGAAAGCTATTAGAATTGTTAAAAGGGTTGATTATTACGAACCAACAAATAAATTGTTTATTAATTTACATGCATTAAAATTTGTAGATTTAGTTGAATTATATACTTTACACTTAATGTATAAAGTTTATAATAATTTACTTCAAATTGTATTCAGCGGCTGTTCAAAATAAGAGAAAGTCAGTATAATTTAAGAGGATTGTATATGTTTAAGAAAGTAAGGGCTAGAACTAATGTAAAAAATAGGTGCGTATCAGTTATGGGGGTAAATTTATGGAATAAATATGATAAGGAATTAAAAATATGTAAGTCACTCTGTCAATTTAAGAAAATGTATAAAAATACGGTGATAAATAATTATAAGATTCAGTATTAATAAATTGTGGTTGTATTGTTAAAGAATCAAGTAATAGTTGGAGTGTGTATTTATGTTATGGTTGTTGTGAATTATGTTTGTACATTTTGGGAAATGTTTTTGTAATATTGTTTACTTTGTATTATTTAACTTAGTGAAAAGTGTCGCCCATTCAGTTAACTATGTATAAAGGGTAGGCATAATAAGCAAGGCTTCAGCCTACACCTTTTCGGGCAAGTGAAGAGCTCCGGATTCCGCCTCTGTCAACAGATCACCAGTGGCTTTGTGGTTATTGTTTGTGGTTGTTTCAATTCGTGATTTATTCTGTTTATACTAAGAAAATTCTCCGGAGCGTAGGAGAGGTCTGCTATTTATTTTGATCCGATTTTGCGATGTGTTTTTTGTTTAGGGAGTTAGGGAAGTTCATTTGTATTTTCTTTTCTTTGTAATTAGGTCATTTATATATTTTTATTTTATTTAGTTCTTTTGTTTGTTATTTTATATCTCCGAAGCTAATGCTCCTGATGTTCCTTACACTTTTCTTTAATAAATCATTTAAACTTATGTGTTGTTTTGGTGATCTGTTGGCTGTGGCTAGAATCCCGTTAACATCATTCGCTTTGCGTCTCACCCTATTAAAATGGGCGTAACGACATGAACACACAAATACACAACATTGTGTAATGTTTTGATGATGGTATTGACATGTCAGATCGATTGCAGTGCTTCAAGTTTGTTCAGTTCAAATGAATGTTTTAGCCTGTGTTATGACCATTCCTTGTACTTTCTTTGCTGTATTGTGTTGTTCTGTTTCTCTCTTTTTCCTTTTTACTGCATTGTCTGCCTGCATAGGTTGCATGAAGATGTGGTGTTGGTGCATAATTGGTCGCTGTATTAAGGTGGGCTCTGTTTATGAATTTAGCCAGCAGCAGTCGTGCAGCTCATTGTTGGCGTGAATGTGAATGAGTTGTGGCCGACGATCAAACTGGACTCAAGCAAATGTTTCTTATTTAGGTTTTCTTAAGTTTTTTATATGTAAAAACTACACATGTAATTTGGGAGTTAGGTAAGTTTGTTGTATTTTCAGTATTATTCGATTAGGTTACTTAATTTGTTTTTTATTTTATTTTCTAGTTTCTTTTGGTTTGGCCTTTTGTTTGTTCTCCTGAAGACATGCTCTTCACGTTATCTCACAATCTCTAAAAAATGTAATACTTTTCTTTGTTTAATCTGTGTGCTTGTTTCATCCTCGACCGGAGTGATTCTTATTGGGATTCCACCAGCACATCCTTATCCTTATTATGCCCTTATCGTGCAACTATTCCCTAGACATGGGGCATATTACCTATTTCACAAGTTGTGAGAAAAGTGGATCTAATATCAATTAAATGGGCATAATTACCTGTCCATGGTGCTGTACTTGTTTGTGCCTGGCCTAGAACAGAAAAAGAGAGATGATTCAAGTCTATTACAGTTCCAGAATGGGTTTCCTGATTTGCATGGTCTTTCCCACAGTGAAAGTGATAATTAAATGGATAGTAAGCAAGATTTATTTTAAATTCTCTAAAGCATTTGTCTTTACCATGCTAAGAAAACCAACCACAAAGTACTCATAACCTTTTGATTGACTTTTCCAAAGGGCACCACTGGTGATCTTGACACCGTTATTGAGCCATAAATGGTATATAATTGGAAAACTTTGTTGTTCCATTGGAAACGTAAAAAAGAATGAAATATTCATTCACACACCACAGCTATACGTCAGTTATATGAATGTGTTTGACTCACTTTGGCAGATGACTCCAGCATCTTCATGGTGCCCACAGTTATGTGATCCCCATCCACTTGATGAACAGTTTTTCATTGTAGATTCATTCCCACGGCACTGGACATCATCCAACCATATTTGCCCAGAACCCTGTCCAAAATAAGCGGAACTCTTTGCCTCTACAACGCTCCCACAGCCCAGTTCTCTACACACCACTGCGCGTCTGTAGAATCCCAGTAATCATCACACACTGTTCCCCAGATTCCATTGTGGAGAACCTCCACTCTTCCAGAACAGGGGTTGGATCCATCCACCAGCCTCACAGCTATTAATCATAAACGATATAAAGATAGAAGAACAGGTCAGTAGCTTTTTGTTCAATTCTTTGTTAATAAATTAGTAACAAAAGTGGAGTTTCATCCTCCTCAGCACCATTACCTCCGACTCCTGGCTGTGAGGTAGTTGTGTTCAATGTCGCCGTTGCTGCAGAAAAACATGAACACTCAAATACACAACATTGTTATGTTTCGATGATGGTATTGACATGTCAGATAGATTGGTCGAATTATAAGCGGACTGGAAACAAAACACCGGACGTACGCCAGTACAGTGTCCAGAGACAAAGATGGTGAAGGTGCTCTGCCAGAGGAACTACAAACGCTGGAAAAAGCAAGTAATCAAGTTCTTTGAAAGCCAGAATATGATCATTCAGAGCGATAATGTTGTGGCTTGTCATACCCTTCCACGAAGGGATGGCGCAGCAAAACCTGCAATAGTTGTTCGGTTTGTGAATCGGAAACATAAAGCCGAGTTACTGAGGCAGGCGAAGAAGTTGAAGGGTACGGGAGTGTACCTGAATGAACATCTTACTAAAATGAATGCTGACATAGCTAGACGTGCACGCATTTTGAGGAAACAGGACAAGATACAAGCTACATGGACAAGAAATTGTAAAGTGATGATACGGCTAAATGGAACTCCTGAAGAAGCCAAAGTATACGCAATAAGAGAACTCAAAGAACTTGACCAGTATGGATTAAGTGATGACTGTGTGAAGGAATATTCATAAAAGGATTAACGATATGATGGACATGGATAAGGACTTTTTGTTCCCATTTAGTGATGTTGATGATGGGGAGTTGGTCAATATTCAAATGGACTGTGTGTCTGACCTCTTACAATGTCACTGTAAGTACGATAACTTGAATTTTAAATCCTTCAATCACGTGGATCATAAAATGTATGAGATTGAAAATAATATTGACCCGGAAAATCACTTTTTTAATGATGTAAATAACAACAGTTGTGAGTATTGTACAGAAGATAAATTCAATAGAAATGTGAATATGGAGGGGGCATTATCAATAATACATTTAAATAGTAGAAGTCTTTATAAAAATTTAATACACATTAAGGATTATTTGCGTCAGTTTAATAAATTTCATGTGATTGCTGTGTCAGAGACTTGGCTTGATAATGAGAAAATACATGAAGTTGAATTGGAAGGGTATAATTTGTTCACGGTAAACAGAGTTAATAAGAAAGGAGGAGGAGTTGCTTTGTATGTTGACACAGCGTTAAGATGTAATGTGATTAGAAGTATGTCAGTGACTATAGAAAATCTTTTGGAATGTGTAACTATAGAAATCGATACCGAAAGATCTAAAAATATAATTATCAGTCTCTAAAATAATACACAATATTTGGTATGCTTGATAAATGGAATGAGAACAAGGTACAAATTATATGTGGAGATTTCAATATTGATTTGTTGAATCCAAATGGAAATAAGAGAATTACAGATTTTACCGACACACTATATAGTAAAGGTCTATTTCCTGTGATTACAAAACCTAGTAGAATAACTAAAAATACTGCTACATTAATAGATAATATATACACAAATGAAATTGGAGGAAAAATAGTAGGAGGATTATTTATAAATGATATGACTGATCATTTCCCAGTTTTTGCAATCTTTCAAAGATTATTTGATAAAACAGTAGGTAGTAGGACAAACAGTTTTAAATTAATTCGATATAGAACACCAAAAATTATTGCTGCTCTCAGTGAGGACTTAAAGAATCAAAATTGGAGCGAGGTTTATGCAAGTAAAGATCCAGATAGTGCTTATGGTGCTTTTTTGTCCACGTTAATTGAAAAATACGAAAAATATTGTGTGTTTAAGACTGTAAAGAAGCAAAAAAATGAGGATAAACCATGGATTACTAAGGAATAGAGAAAGCATGCAAAAGAAAAATGCATTATACGGAAATTTATAGCAACTCGAACTATACAAGCGGAAAATAAATACAAGATATATAAAAAATAAATGAAGTATTATAAGATTTAGTAAAAAGGACTATTATAATAAGTTATTGGACAAGCATAAGAATAATATACAAACAACATGGAAAGTACTTAATAGTATAATTAAAAAGAATACTGGAAAAGTAGATTACCCAAATTACTTTGTTAATGATGATAAATTAAGTATAAATAAAATGAATGACATTGTCAATGAATTTAACGAGTATTTTGTAAATATTGGGAGCAATTTAGCAAAAGTGATCATGAGCAAAGAACTGGGGATAGGATAGATGAAATGAATATCTCCAGTAATGATTATTCAATGTTTATAAGGGGAGTTGATGAAAAGGAAATACTAGACATTGTTAACAATTGTAAGAATAAATATTCCACTGATTGTAATGATTTTGACATGTCGTTAATAAAAAATATTATAGAACATATAGTAAAACCATTTACACACATTTGTAATCAGTCCTTTTTAACAGGAATATTTCCAAGTAATATGAAAACAACTAAAGTTATTCCTATTTTTAAAAATGGAGATCGTCATTGTTTTTCCAACTCCAGACCAATTTCTCTTCTTTCCCAGTTCTCGAAAATTTTAGAGAAAATTTTTGTGTGCAGGCTATAATAATTTACTTCAAATTGTATTCAGCGGCTGTTCAAAATAAGAAAGTCAGTATAATTTAAGAGGATTGTATATGTTTATGAAATTAAGAGAAAATTTTTGTGTGCAGGCTAGATGATTTTATAGATAAACACAAATTATTGAGCGATCAACACTATGGGTTTAGAAGAAACAGGTCGACCTCCATGGCAGTGATGGAACTGGTAGAAGAGATTTCCTCTTCAATGGATAATAATGAATATACTGTGGGGTGTTCCTAGATTTAAAAAAAAGCTTTTGACACAATTGATTATGGATTATTAATCATGAAATTGGAGAGATATGGTATAAGAGGAAAAGCTTTTGCTTGGATAAAAAGTTACCTCAATGACAGATATCAATTTGTACAAATTAATAATGTTAAATCAGATTTATTGAAAGTTACTTGTGGTGTTCCATGAGTTCGGTGCTAGGCCCTAAGTTGTTTATACTGTACATAAATTATATTTGTAAAGTGTCTAAAGTATTAAAAATGGTTTTGTTTGCTGATGATACTAATTTATATTGTTCTGGGAAAAGTTTGGAACAGCTACTGAATACAGTGGAAATCGAACTGAGGGTCTTCAAAAAATGGTTTGATGATAACAGACTCTCACTGAACTTAAGTAAAACAAAGTTTATAATATTCAGTAATCGACATAGTAACAATAAAGTGAAACTAATGATTAACAACGAGGAAATAGAAAGAGTGTACGAAATAATTTTTTGGGGTGTTATAATCAATCATAAATTATGTCGGAAATCACACATTAATCATGTACAAACAAAGATGTCCAAATCCATTGCAATATTAAATAGAACAAAACATATTTTGAATGGAAAAACTTTATATATATTGTATTGTGCGCTCATAGTTCCATACATTACTTACTGTGTGGAGGTGTGGGGTCACACTTATATATTGAGTTTAAATTGGATTTATATGTTGCAAAAGAAAGCTATTAGAATTGTTAAAAGGGTTGATTATTACGAACCAACAAATAAATTGTTTATTAATTTACATGCATTAAAATTTGTAGATTTAGTTGAATTATATACTTTACACTTAATGTATAAAGTTTATAATAATTTACTTCAAATTGTATTCAGCGGCTGTTCAAAATAAGAGAAAGTCAGTATAATTTAAGAGGATTGTATATGTTTAAGAAAGTAAGGGCTAGAACTAATGTAAAAAATAGGTGCGTATCAGTTATGGGGGTAAATTTATGGAATAAATATGATAAGGAATTAAAAATATGTAAGTCACTCTGTCAATTTAAGAAAATGTATAAAAATACGGTGATAAATAATTATAAGATTCAGTATTAATAAATTGTGGTTGTATTGTTAAAGAATCGAAGTAATAGTTGGAGTGTGTATTTATGTTATGGTTGTTGTGAATTATGTTTGTACATTTTGGGAAATGTTTTGTAATATTGTTTACTTTGTATTATTTAACTTAGTGAAAAGTGTCGCCCATTCAGTTAACTATGTATAAAGGGTAGGCATAATAAGCAAGGCTTCAGCCTACACCTTTTTCGGGCAAGTGAAGAGCTCCGGATTCCGCCTCTGTCAACAGATCACCAGTGGCTTTGTGGTTATTGTTTGTGGTTGTTTCAATTCGTGATTTATTCTGTTTATACTAAGAAAATTCTCCGGGCGTAGGAGAGGTCTGCTATTTATTTTGATCCGATTTTGCGATGTGTTTTTGTTTAGGGAGTTAGGGAAGTTCATTTGTATTTTCTTTTCTTTGTAATTAGGTCATTTATATATTTTTATTTTATTTAGTTCTTTTGTTTGTTATTTTATATCTCCGAAGCTAATGCTCCTGATGTTCCTTACACTTTTCTTTAATAAATCATTTAAACTTATGTGTTGTTTTGGTGATCTGTTGGCTGTGGCTAGAATCCGTTAACATCATTCGTTTGCGTCTCACCCTATTAAAATGGGCCGTAACGACATGAACACACAAATACACAACATTGTGTAATGTTTTGATGATGGTATTGACATGTCAGATCGATTGCAGTGCTTCAAGTTTGTTCAGTTCAAATGAATGTTTTAGCCTGTGTTATGACCATTCCTTGTACTTTCTTTGCTGTATTGTGTTGTTCTGTTTCTCTCTTTTTCCTTTTTACTGCATTGTCTGCCTGCATAGGTTGCATGAAGATGTGGTGTTGGTGCATAATTGGTCGCTGTATTAAGGTGGGCTCTGTTTATGAATTTAGCCAGCAGCAGTCGTGCAGCTCATTGTTGGCGTGAATGTGAATGAGTTGTGGCCGACGATCAAACTGGACTCAAGCAAATGTTTCTTATTTAGGTTTTCTTAAGTTTTTTATATGTAAAAACTACACATGTAATTTGGGAGTTAGGTAAGTTTGTTGTATTTTCAGTATTATTCGATTAGGTTACTTAATTTGTTTTTTATTTTATTTTCTAGTTTCTTTTGGTTTGGCCTTTTGTTTGTTCTCCTGAAGACATGCTCTTCACGTTATCTCACAATCTCTAAAAAATGTAATACTTTTCTTTGTTTAATCTGTGTGCTTGTTTCATCCTCGACCGGAGTGATTCTTATTGGGATTCCACCAGCACATCCTTATCCTTATTATGCCCTTATCGTGCAACTATTCCCTAGACATGGGGCATATTACCTATTTCACAAGTTGTGAGAAAAGTGGATCTAATATCAATTAAATGGGCATAATTACCTGTCCATGGTGCTGTACTTGTTTGTGCCTGGCCTAGAACAGAAAAAGAGATGATTCAAGTCTATTACAGTTCCAGAATGGGTTTCCTGATTTGCATGGTCTTTCCCACAGTGAAAGTGATAATTAAATGGATAGTAAGCAAGATTTATTTTAAATTCTCTAAAGCATTTGTCTTTACCATGCTAAGAAAACCAACCACAAAGTACTCATAACCTTTTGATTGACTTTTCCAAAGGGCACCACTGGTGATCTTGACACCGTTATTGAGCCATAAATGGTATATAATTGGAAAACTTTGTTGTTCCATTGGACACGTAAAAAGAATGAAATATTCATTCACACACCACAGCTATACGTCAGTTATATGAATGTGTTTGACTCACTTTGGCAGATGACTCCAGCATCTTCATGGTGCCCACAGTTATGTGATCCCCATCCACTTGATGAACAGTTTTTCATTGTAGATTCATTCCCACGGCACTGGACATCATCCAACCATATTTGCCCAGAACCCTGTCCAAAATAAGCGGAACTCTTTGCCTCTACAACGCTCCCACAGCCCAGTTCTCTACACACCACTGCCGCGTCTGTAGAATCCCAGTAATCATCACACACTGTTCCCCAGATTCCATTGTGGAGAACCTCCACTCTTCCAGAACAGGGGTTGGATCCATCCACCAGCCTCACAGCTATTAATCATAAACGATATAAAGATAGAAGAACGGGTCAGTAGCTTTTTGTTCAATTCTTTGTTAATAAATTAGTAACAAAAGTGGAGTTTCATCCTCCTCAGCACCATTACCTCCGACTCCTGGCTGTGAGGTAGTTGTGTTCAATGTCGCCGTTGCTGCAGAAAAACATGAACACTCAAATACACAACATTGTTATGTTTCGATGATGGTATTGACATGTCAGATAGATTGGTCGAATTATAAGCGGACTGGAAACAAAACACCGGACGACGCCAGTACAGTGTCCAGAGACAGAGATGGTGAAGGCGCTCTGCCAGAGGAACTACAAACGCTGGAAAAAGCAAGTAATCAAGTTCTTTGAAAGCCAGAATATGATCATTCAGAGCGATAATGTTGTGGCTTGTCATACCCTTCCACGAAGGGATGGCGCAGCAAAACCTGCAATAGTTGTTCGGTTTGTGAATCGGAAACATAAAGCCGAGTTACTGAGGCAGGCGAAGAAGTTGAAGGGTACGGGAGTGTACCTGAATGAACATCTTACTAAAATGAATGCTGACATAGCTAGACGTGCACGCATTTTGAGGAAACAGGACAAGATACAAGCTACATGGACAAGAAATTGTAAAGTGATGATACGGCTAAATGGAACTCCTGAAGAAGCCAAAGTATACGCAATAAGAGAACTCAAAGAACTTGACCAGTATGGATTAAGTGATGACTGTGTGAAGGAATATTCATAAAAGGATTAACGATATGATGGACATGGATAAGGACTTTTGTTCCCATTTAGTGATGTTGATGATGGGGAGTTGGTCAATATTCAAATGGACTGTGTGTCTGACCTCTTACAATGTCACTGTAAGTACGATAACTTGAATTTTAAATCCTTCAATCACGTGGATCATAAAATGTATGAGATTGAAAATAATATTGACCGGAAAATCACTTTTTAATGATGTAAATAACAACAGTTGTGAGTATTGTACAGAAGATAAATTCAATAGAAATGTGAATATGGAGGGCATTATCAATAATACATTTAAATAGTAGAAGTCTTTATAAAAATTTAATACACATTAAGGATTATTTGCGTCAGTTTAATAAATTTCATGTGATTGCTGTGTCAGAGACTTGGCTTGATAATGAGAAAATACATGAAGTTGAATTGGAAGGGTATAATTTGTTCACGGTAAACAGAGTTAATAAGAAAGGAGGAGGAGTTGCTTTGTATGTTGACACAGCGTTAAGATGTAATGTGATTAGAAGTATGTCAGTGACTATAGAAAATCTTTTGGAATGTGTAACTATAGAAATCGATACCGAAAGATCTAAAAATATAATTATCAGTTGTGTGTATAGATCACCAGGAACTTGTACGGATACCTTTATGAATACATTATTTGGTATGCTTGATAAATGGAATGAGAACAAGGTACAAATTATATGTGGAGATTTCAATATTGATTTGTTGAATCCAAATGGAAATAAGAGAATTACAGATTTTACAGACACACTATATAGTAAAGGTCTATTTCCTGTGATTACAAAACCTAGTAGAATAACTAAAAATACTGCTACATTAATAGATAATATATACACAAATGAAATTGGAGGAAAAATAGTAGGAGGATTATTTATAAATGATATGACTGATCATTTCCCAGTTTTTGCAATCTTTCAAAGATTATTTGATAAAACAGTAGGTAGTAGGACAAACAGTTTTAAATTAATTCGATATAGAACACCAAAAATTATTGCTGCTCTCAGTGAGGACTTAAAGAATCAAAATTGGAGCGAGGTTTATGCAAGTAAAGATCCAGATAGTGCTTATGGTGCTTTTTGTCCACGTTAATTGAAAAATACGAAAATATTGTGTGTTTAAGACTGTAAAGAAGCAAAAAATGAGGATAAACCATGGATTACTAAGGGAATAGAGAAAGCATGCAAAAGAAAAATGCATTATACGGGAAATTTATAGCAACTCGAACTATACAAGCGGAAAATAAATACAAGATATATAAAAATAAATGAAGTATTATAAGATTTAGTAAAAGGACTATTATAATAAGTTATTGGACAAGCATAAGAATAATATACAAACAACATGGAAAGTACTTAATAGTATAATTAAAAGAATACTGGAAAAGTAGATTACCCAAATTACTTTGTTAATGATGATAAATTAAGTATAAATAAAATGAATGACATTGTCAATGAATTTAACGAGTATTTTGTAAATATTGGGAGCAATTTAGCAAAAGTGATCATGAGCAAAGAACTGGGGATAGGATAGATGAAATGAATATCTCCAGTAATGATTATTCAATGTTTATAAGGAGTTGATGAAAAGGAAATACTAGACATTGTTAACAATTGTAAGAATAAATATTCCACTGATTGTAATGATTTTGACATGTCGTTAATAAAAATATTATAGAACATATAGTAAAACCATTTACACACATTTGTAATCAGTCCTTTTTAACAGGAATATTTCCAAGTAATATGAAAACAACTAAAGTTATTCCTATTTTTAAAAATGGAGATCGTCATTGTTTTTCCAACTCCAGACCAATTTCTCTTCTTTCCCAGTTCTCGAAAATTTTAGAGAACATTTTTGTGTGCAGGCTAGATGATTTTATAGATAAACACAAATTATTGAGCGATCAACACTATGGGTTTAGAAGAAACAGGTCGACCTCCATGGCTGTGATGGAACTGGTAGAAGAGATTTCCTCTTCAATGGATAATAATGAATATACTGTGGGGGTGTTCCTAGATTTAAAAAAGCTTTTGACACAATTGATTATGGATTATTAATCATGAAATTGGAGAGATATGGTATAAGAGGAAAAGCTTTTGCTTGGATAAAAAGTTACCTCAATGACAGATATCAATTTGTATAAATTAATAATGTTAAATCAGATTTATTGAAAGTTACTTGTGGTGTTCGCAAGGTTCGGTGCTAGGCCCTAAGTTGTTTATACTGTACATAAATTATATTTGTAAAGTGTCTAAAGTATTAAAAATGGTTTTGTTTGCTGATGATACTAATTTATATTGTTCTGGGAAAAGTTTGGAACAGCTACTGAATACAGTGGAAATCGAACTGAGGGTCTTCAAAAAATGGTTTGATGATAACAGACTCTCACTGAACTTAAGTAAAACAAAGTTTATAATATTCAGTAATCGACATAGTAACAATAAAGTGAAACTAATGATTAACAACGAGGAAATAGAAAGAGTGTACGAAATAATTTTTTGGGGTGTTATAATCAATCATAAATTATGTCGGAAATCACACATTAATCATGTACAAACAAAGATGTCCAAATCCATTGCAATATTAAATAGAACAAAACATATTTTGAATGGAAAAACTTTATATATATTGTATTGTGCGCTCATAGTTCCATACATTACTTACTGTGTGGAGGTGTGGGGTCACACTTATATATTGAGTTTAAATTGGATTTATATGTTGCAAAAGAAAGCTATTAGAATTGTTAAAAGGGTTGATTATTACGAACCAACAAATAAATTGTTTATTAATTTACATGCATTAAAATTTGTAGATTTAGTTGAATTATATACTTTACACTTAATGTATAAAGTTTATAATAATTTACTTCAAATTGTATTCAGCGGCTGTTCAAAATAAGAGAAAGTCAGTATAATTTAAGAGGATTGTATATGTTTAAGAAAGTAAGGGCTAGAACTAATGTAAAAAATAGGTGCGTATCAGTTATGGGGGTAAATTTATGGAATAAATATGATAAGGAATTAAAAATATGTAAGTCACTCTGTCAATTTAAGAAAATGTATAAAAATACGGTGATAAATAATTATAAGATTCAGTATTAATAAATTGTGGTTGTATTGTTAAAGAATCAAGTAATAGTTGGAGTGTGTATTTATGTTATGGTTGTTGTGAATTATGTTTGTACATTTTGGGAAATGTTTTGTAATATTGTTTACTTTGTATTATTTAACTTAGTGAAAAGTGTCGCCCATTCAGTTAACTATGTATAAAGGGTAGGCATAATAAGCAAGGCTTCAGCCTACACCTTTTCGGGCAAGTGAAGAGCTCCGGATTCCGCCTCTGTCAACAGATCACCAGTGGCTTTGTGGTTATTGTTTGTGGTTGTTTCAATTCGTGATTTATTCTGTTTATACTAAGAAAATTCTCCGGAGCGTAGGAGAGGTCTGCTATTTATTTTGATCCGATTTTGCGATGTGTTTTTGTTTAGGAGTTAGGGAAGTTCATTTGTATTTTCTTTTCTTTGTAATTAGGTCATTTATATATTTTTATTTTATTTAGTTCTTTTGTTTGTTATTTTATATCTCCGAAGCTAATGCTCCTGATGTTCCTTACACTTTTCTTTAATAAATCATTTAAACTTATGTGTTGTTTTGGTGATCTGTTGGCTGTGGCTAGAATCCGTTAACATCATTCGTTTGCGTCTCACCCTATTAAAATGGGCCGTAACGACATGAACACACAAATACACAACATTGTGTAATGTTTTGATGATGGTATTGACATGTCAGATCGATTGCAGTGCTTCAAGTTTGTTCAGTTCAAATGAATGTTTTAGCCTGTGTTATGACCATTCCTTGTACTTTCTTTGCTGTATTGTGTTGTTCTGTTTCTCTCTTTTTCCTTTTTACTGCATTGTCTGCCTGCATAGGTTGCATGAAGATGTGGTGTTGGTGCATAATTGGTCGCTGTATTAAGGTGGGCTCTGTTTATGAATTTAGCCAGCAGCAGTCGTGCAGCTCATTGTTGGCGTGAATGTGAATGAGTTGTGGCCGACGATCAAACTGGACTCAAGCAAATGTTTCTTATTTAGGTTTTCTTAAGTTTTTTATATGTAAAAACTACACATGTAATTTGGGAGTTAGGTAAGTTTGTTGTATTTTCAGTATTATTCGATTAGGTTACTTAATTTGTTTTTTATTTTATTTTCTAGTTTCTTTTGGTTTGGCCTTTTGTTTGTTCTCCTGAAGACATGCTCTTCACGTTATCTCACAATCTCTAAAAAATGTAATACTTTTCTTTGTTTAATCTGTGTGCTTGTTTCATCCTCGACCGGAGTGATTCTTATTGGGATTCCACCAGCACATCCTTATCCTTATTATGCCCTTATCGTGCAACTATTCCCTAGACATGGGGCATATTACCTATTTCACAAGTTGTGAGAAAAGTGGATCTAATATCAATTAAATGGGCATAATTACCTGTCCATGGTGCTGTACTTGTTTGTGCCTGGCCTAGAACAGAAAAAGAGATGATTCAAGTCTATTACAGTTCCAGAATGGGTTTCCTGATTTGCATGGTCTTTCCCACAGTGAAAGTGATAATTAAATGGATAGTAAGCAAGATTTATTTTAAATTCTCTAAAGCATTTGTCTTTACCATGCTAAGAAAACCAACCACAAAGTACTCATAACCTTTTGATTGACTTTTCCAAAGGGCACCACTGGTGATCTTGACATCGTTATTGAGCCATAAATGGTATATAATTGGAAAACTTTGTTGTTCCATTGGAAACGTAAAAGAATGAAATATTCATTCACACACCACAGCTATCGTCAGTTATATGAATGTGTTTGACTCACTTTGGCAGATGACTCCAGCATCTTCATGGTGCCCACAGTTATGTGATCCCCATCCACTTGATGAACAGTTTTTCATTGTAGATTCATTCCCACGGCACTGGACATCATCCAACCATATTTGCCCAGAACCCTGTCCAAAATAAGCGGAACTCTTTGCCTCTACAACACTCCCACAGCCCAGTTCTCTACACACCACTGCCGCGTCTGTAGAATCCCAGTAATCATCACACACTGTTCCCCAGATTCCATTGTGGAGAACCTCCACTCTTCCAGAACAGAGGCTGGATCCATCCACCAGCCTCACAGCTATTAATCACAAACGATATAAAGATAGAAGAACAGGTCAGTAGCTTTTTTGTTCAATTCTTTGTTAATAAATTAGTAACAAAAGTGGAGTTTCATCCTCCTCAGCACCATTACCTCCGACTCCTGGCTGTGAGGTAGTTGTGTTCAATGTCGCCGTTGCTGCAGAAAAACATGAACACTCAAATACACAACATTGTTATGTTTCGATGATGGTATTGACATGTCAGATAGATTGGTCGAATTATAAGCGGACTGGAAACAAAACACCGGACGTACGCCAGTACAGTGTCCAGAGACAGAGATGGTGAAGGCGCTCTGCCAGAGGAACTACAAACGCTGGAAAAAGCAAGTAATCAAGTTCTTTGAAAGCCAGAATATGATCATTCAGAGCGATAATGTTGTGGCTTGTCATACCCTTCCACGAAGGGATGGCGCAGCAAAACCTGCAATAGTTGTTCGGTTTGTGAATCGGAAACATAAAGCCGAGTTACTGAGGCAGGCGAAGAAGTTGAAGGGTACGGGAGTGTACCTGATTGAACATCTTACTAAAATGAATGCTGACATAGCTAGACGTGCACGCATTTTGAGGAAACAGGACAAGATACAAGCTACATGGACAAGAAATTGTAAAGTGATGATACGGCTAAATGGAACTCCTGAAGAAGCCAAAGTATACGCAATAAGAGAACTCAAAGAACTTGACCAGTATGGATTAAGTGATGACTGTGTGAAGGAATATTCATAAAAGGATTAACGATATGATGGACATGGATAAGGACTTTTTGTTCCCATTTAGTGATGTTGATGATGGGGAGTTGGTCAATATTCAAATGGACTGTGTGTCTGACCTCTTACAATGTCACTGTAAGTACGATAACTTGAATTTTAAATCCTTCAATCACGTGGATCATAAAATGTATGAGATTGAAAATAATATTGACCCGGAAAATCACTTTTTTAATGATGTAAATAACAACAGTTGTGAGTATTGTACAGAAGATAAATTCAATAGAAATGTGAATATGGAGGGGGCATTATCAATAATACATTTAAATAGTAGAAGTCTTTATAAAAATTTAATACACATTAAGGATTATTTGCGTCAGTTTAATAAATTTCATGTGATTGCTGTGTCAGAGACTTGGCTTGATAATGAGAAAATACATGAAGTTGAATTGGAAGGGTATAATTTGTTCACGGTAAACAGAGTTAATAAGAAAGGAGGAGGAGTTGCTTTGTATGTTGACACAGCGTTAAGATGTAATGTGATTAAAAGTATGTCAGTGACTATAGAAAATCTTTTGGAATGTGTAACTATAGAAATCGATACGAAAGATCTAAAAATATAATTATCAGTTGTGTGTATAGATCACCAGGAACTTGTACGGATACCTTTATGAATACAATATTTGGTATGCTTGATAAATGGAATGAGAACAAGGTACAAATTATATGTGGAGATTTCAATATTGATTTGTTGAATCCAAATGGAAATAAGAGAATTACAGATTTTACCGACACACTATATAGTAAAGGTCTATTTCCTGTGATTACAAAACCTAGTAGAATAACTAAAAATACTGCTACATTAATAGATAATATATACACAAATGAAATTGGAGGAAAAATAGTAGGAGGATTATTTATAAATGATATGACTGATCATTTCCCAGTTTTTGCAATCTTTCAAAGATTATTTGATAAAACAGTAGGTAGTAGGACAAACAGTTTTAAATTAATTCGATATAGAACACCAAAAATTATTGCTGCTCTCAGTGAGGACTTAAAGAATCAAAATTGGAGCGAGGTTTATGCAAGTAAAGATCCAGATAGTGCTTATGGTGCTTTTTGTCCACGTTAATTGAAAAATACGAAAATATTGTGTGTTTAAGACTGTAAAGAAGCAAAAAATGAGGATAAACCATGGATTACTAAGGAATAGAGAAAGCATGCAAAAGAAAAATGCATTATACGGGAAATTTATAGCAACTCGAACTATACAAGCGGAAAATAAATACAAGATATATAAAAAATAAATGAAGTATTATAAGATTTAGTAAAAAGGACTATTATAATAAGTTATTGGACAAGCATAAGAATAATATACAAACAACATGGAAAGTACTTAATAGTATAATTAAAAAGAATACTGGAAAAGTAGATTACCCAAATTACTTTGTTAATGATGATAAATTAAGTATAAATAAAATGAATGACATTGTCAATGAATTTAACGAGTATTTTGTAAATATTGGGAGCAATTTAGCAAAAGTGATCGCGGAGCAAAGAACTGGGGATAGGATAGATGAAATGAATATCTCCAGTAATGATTATTCAATGTTTATAAGGGGAGTTGATGAAAAGGAAATACTAGACATTGTTAACAATTGTAAGAATAAATATTCCACTGATTGTAATGATTTTGACATGTCGTTAATAAAAAATATTATAGAACATATAGTAAAACCATTTACACACATTTGTAATCAGTCCTTTTTAACAGGAATATTTCCAAGTAATATGAAAACAACTAAAGTTATTCCTATTTTTAAAAATGGAGATCGTCATTGTTTTTCCAACTCCAGACCAATTTCTCTTCTTTCCCAGTTCTCGAAAATTTTAGAGAACATTTTTGTGTGCAGGCTAGATGATTTTATAGATAAACACAAATTATTGAGCGATCAACACTATGGGTTTAGAAGAAACAGGTCGACCTCCATGGCTGTGATGGAACTGGTAGAAGAGATTTCCTCTTCAATGGATAATAATGAATATACTGTGGGGGTGTTCCTAGATTTAAAAAGCTTTTGACACAATTGATTATGGATTATTAATCATGAAATTGGAGATATGGTATAAGAGGAAAAGCTTTTGCTTGGATAAAAAGTTACCTCAATGACAGATATCAATTTGTATAAATTAATAATGTTAAATCAGATTTATTGAAAGTTACTTGTGGTGTTGCGCAAGGTTCGGTGCTAGGCCCTAAGTTGTTTATACTGTACATAAATTATATTTGTAAAGTGTCTAAAGTATTAAAAATGGTTTTGTTTGCTGATGATACTAATTTATATTGTTCTGGGAAAAGTTTGGAACAGCTACTGAATACAGTGGAAATCGAACTGAGGGTCTTCAAAAAATGGTTTGATGATAACAGACTCTCACTGAACTTAAGTAAAACAAAGTTTATAATATTCAGTAATCGACATAGTAACAATAAAGTGAAACTAATGATTAACAACGAGGAAATAGAAAGAGTGTACGAAATAATTTTTTGGGGTGTTATAATCAATCATAAATTATGTCGGAAATCACACATTAATCATGTACAAACAAAGATGTCCAAATCCATTGCAATATTAAATAGAACAAAACATATTTTGAATGGAAAAACTTTATATATATTGTATTGTGCGCTCATAGTTCCATACATTACTTACTGTGTGGAGGTGTGGGGTCACACTTATATATTGAGTTTAAATTGGATTTATATGTTGCAAAAGAAAGCTATTAGAATTGTTAAAAGGGTTGATTATTACGAACCAACAAATAAATTGTTTATTAATTTACATGCATTAAAATTTGTAGATTTAGTTGAATTATATACTTTACACTTAATGTATAAAGTTTATAATAATTTACTTCCAAATTGTATTCAGCGGCTGTTCAAAATAAGAGAAAGTCAGTATAATTTAAGAGGATTGTATATGTTTAAGAAAGTAAGGGCTAGAACTAATGTAAAAAATAGGTGCGTATCAGTTATGGGGGTAAATTTATGGAATAAATATGATAAGGAATTAAAAATATGTAAGTCACTCTGTCAATTTAAGAAAATGTATAAAAATACGGTGATAAATAATTATAAGATTCAGTATTAATAAATTGTGGTTGTATTGTTAAAGAATCGAAGTAATAGTTGGAGTGTGTATTTATGTTATGGTTGTTGTGAATTATGTTTGTACATTTTGGGAAATGTTTTTGTAATATTGTTTACTTTGTATTATTTAACTTAGTGAAAAGTGTCGCCCATTCAGTTAACTATGTATAAAGGGTAGGCATAATAAGCAAGGCTTCAGCCTACACCTTTTTCGGGCAAGTGAAGAGCTCCGGATTCCGCCTCTGTCAACAGATCACCAGTGGCTTTGTGGTTATTGTTTGTGGTTGTTTCAATTCGTGATTTATTCTGTTTATACTAAGAAAATTCTCCGGAGCGTAGGAGAGGTCTGCTATTTATTTTGATCCGATTTTGCGATGTGTTTTTTGTTTAGGGAGTTAGGGAAGTTCATTTGTATTTTCTTTTCTTTGTAATTAGGTCATTTATATATTTTTATTTTATTTAGTTCTTTTGTTTGTTATTTTATATCTCCGAAGCTAATGCTCCTGATGTTCCTTACACTTTTCTTTAATAAATCATTTAAACTTATGTGTTGTTTTGGTGATCTGTTGGCTGTGGCTAGAATCCCGTTAACATCATTCGTTTGCGTCTCACCCTATTAAAATGGGCCGTAACGACATGAACACACAAATACACAACATTGTGTAATGTTTTGATGATGGTATTGACATGTCAGATCGATTGCAGTGCTTCAAGTTTGTTCAGTTCAAATGAATGTTTTAGCCTGTGTCATGACCATTCCTTGTACTTTCTTTGCTGTATTGTGTTGTTCTGTTTCTCTCTTTTTCTTTTTTACTGCATTGTCTGCCTGCATAGGTTGCATGAAGATGTGGTGTTGGTGCATAATTGGTCGCTGTATTAAGGTGGGCTCTGTTTATGAATTTAGCCAGCAGCAGTCGTGCAGCTCATTGTTGGCGTGAATGTGAATGAGTTGTGGCCGACGATCAAACTGGACTCAAGCAAATGTTTCTTATTTAGGTTTTCTTAAGTTTTTTATATGTAAAAACTACACATGTAATTTGGGAGTTAGGTAAGTTTGTTGTATTTTCAGTATTATTCGATTAGGTTACTTAATTTGTTTTTTATTTTATTTTCTAGTTTCTTTTGGTTTGGCCTTTTGTTTGTTCTCCTGAAGACATGCTCTTCACGTTATCTCACAATCTCTAAAAAATGTAATACTTTTCTTTGTTTAATCTGTGTGCTTGTTTCATCCTCGACCGGAGTGATTCTTATTGGGATTCCACCAGCACATCCTTATCCTTATTATGCCCTTATCGTGCAACTATTCCCTAGACATGGGGCATATTACCTATTTCACAAGTTGTGAGAAAAGTGGATCTAATATCAATTAAATGGGCATAATTACCTGTCCATGGTGCTGTACTTGTTTGTGCCTGGCCTAGAACAGAAAAAGAGATGATTCAAGTCTATTACAGTTCCAGAATGGGTTTCCTGATTTGCATGGTCTTTCCCACAGTGAAAGTGATAATTAAATGGATAGTAAGCAAGATTTATTTTAAATTCTCTAAAGCATTTGTCTTTACCATGCTAAGAAAACCAACCACAAAGTACTCATAACCTTTTGATTGACTTTTCCAAAGGGCACCACTGGTGATCTTGACATCGTTATTGAGCCATAAATGGTATATAATTGGAAAACTTTGTTGTTCCATTGGAAACGTAAAAAAGAATGAAATATTCATTCACACACCACAGCTATACGTCAGTTATATGAATGTGTTTGACTCACTTTGGCAGATGACTCCAGCATCTTCATGGTGCCCACAGTTATGTGATCCCCATCCACTTGATGAACAGTTTTCATTGTAGATTCATTCCCACGGCACTGGACATCATCCAACCATATTTGCCCAGAACCCTGTCCAAAATAAGCGGAACTCTTTGCCTCTACAACGCTCCCACAGCCCAGTTCTCTACACACCACTGCCGCGTCTGTAGAATCCCAGTAATCATCACACACTGTTCCCCAGATTCCATTGTGGAGAACCTCCACTCTTCCAGAACAGAGGCTGGATCCATCCACCAGCCTCACAGCTATTAATCACAAACGATATAAAGATAGAAGAACAGGTCATTAGCTTTTTTGTTCGATTCTTTGTTAATAAATTAGTAACAAAAGTGGAGTTTCATCCTCCTCAGCACCATTACCTCCGACTCCTGGCTGTGAGGTAGTTGTGTTCAATGTCGCCGTTGCTGCAGAAAAACATGAACACTCAAATACACAACATTGTTATGTTTCGATGATGGTATTGACATGTCAGATAGATTGGTCGAATTATAAGCGGACTGGAAACAAAGCACCGGACGTACGCCAGTAGGTTATAGGTAACACCCTATTAAAATGGGCCGTAACGACATGAACACACAAATACACTTCATTGTTATGTTTCGATGATGGTATTGACATGTCAGATCGACTGCAGTGCCTCAAGATTGTTCAGTTCAAACCAATATTTTAGGCTGTTACAGGTTGTGAGAACAGCAGATCTGGTTCTAATTCGAAAGTGTATAATTATTTAATCATAAACGATATAAAGATAGAAGAACAGGTTTTTTGCTTGTTTGTTTGCATTTTTGATGAGATAAACACAGTAGTAATAGTAACGGAGTTTCATCCTCCACAGCATCATTACCACTGACTCCTGGCTGTGAGGTAGTCATGTTCAATATCGCTGTTGCTGCGGAAAAACATGAACACTCAAATACACAAAATTGTTATGTTTCGATGATTGTATTGACATGTCAGATCGATTGCAGTGCTTCAAGTTTGTTCAGGTCAAATGAATGTTTTAGCCTGTGTTATGACCATTCCTTGTACTTTCTTTGCTGTATTGTGTTGTTCTGTTTCTCTCTTTTTCTTTTTTACTGCATTGTCTGCCTGCATAGGTTGCATGAAGATGTGGTGTTGGTGCATAATTGGTCGCTGTATTAAGGTGGGCTCTGTTTATGAATTTAGCCAGCAGCAGTCGTGCAGCTCATTGTTGCCGTGAATGTGAATGAGTTGTGGCCGACGATCAAACTGGACTCAAGCAAATGTTTCTTATTTAGGTTTTCTTAAGTTTTTTATATGTATATTTTATATTTGTTTCATACTTATTGATGTGTAAACACACACTGTTAAAGAGAGCATAGGGGTGTCCTGCCTTTTTATTTTGTAAATTTATTTGGACTTTGTTTTTCATTTGGGAGTTAGGTAAGTTTGTTGTATTTTCAGTATTATTCGATTAGGTTACTTAATTAGTTTTTTATTTTATTTTCTAGTTTCTTTTGGTTTGGCCTTTTGTTTGTTCCCCTGAAGACATGCTCTTCACGTTATCTCACAATCTCTAATAAATGTAATACTTTTCTTTGTTTAATCTGTGTGCTTGTTTCATCCTCGACCGGAGTGATTCTTATTGGGATTCCACCAGCACATCCTTATCCTTATTATGCCCTTATCGTGCAACTATTCCCTAGACATGGGGCATATTACCTATTTCACAAGTTGTGAGAAAAGTGGATCTAATATCAATTAAATGGGCATAATTACCTGTCCATGGTGCTGTACTTGTTTGTGCCTGGCCTAGAACAGAAAAAGAGAGATGATTCAAGTCTATTACAGTTCCAGAATGGGTTTCCTGATTGGCATGGTCTTTCCCACAGTGAAAGTGATAATTAAATGGATAGTAAGCAAGATTTATTTTAAATTCTCTAAAGCATTTGTCTTTACCATGCTAAGAAAACCAACCACAAAGTACTCATAACCTTTTGATTGACTTTTCCAAAGGGCACCACTGGTGATCTTGACATCGTTATTGAGCCATAAATGGTAAATAATTGGAAGACTTTGTTGTTCCATTGGAGACGTAAAAAAGAATGAAATATTCATTCACACAGCACAGCTATACGTCAGTTATATAAATGTGTTTGACTCACTTTGGCAGATGACTCCAGCATCTTCATGGTGTCCACAGTTATGTGATCCCCATCCACTTGATGAACAGTTTTTCAGTGTAGATTCATTCCCACGGCACTGGACATCATCCAACCATATTTGTCCAGAACCTTGTCCAAAATAAGCAGTGCTCTTTGCCTCTATAACACTCCCACAACCCAGTTCTCTGCACACCACTGCCGCGTCTATAGAATCCCATGAATCATCACAAACTGTTCCCCAGATTCCATTGTGGAGAATCTCCACTCTTCCTGAACAGAGGTTGGGTCCATTCACCAACTGGACAGCTATTAAATCACAAACAACACAAATATAGAAGAACAGGTCATTAGGTATTTTTGCTTATTTGTTTGGATTTGCTTATTTGTTTGTATTGTATTGTTTGTAACATCTCAGGTTACTCACGTAACCATGGTTCCCTCAGAGGAGGGAACAACATATTGCATCATACTTGAAACTACAGGAAAATGCCATTTTCTCTGAAATGATGAAGCCTGATTGAGTAACTCTATAGCCAATAACCAATGACACATGTGCATGAAGGCCAGCTCCTATATATGGCCCGTGCTGAGCGCTGTATCCTTTTGGATCTTTCGACTGAACGACAGCAACAGAAATAGCCAGAAAGTTTTTACACAGCTGCTTTCGCAATGTCTCGTTCCCTCTTTGCAGGGAATCATGGTAATGTGAGTGACACAAGACATTTCCGTTTTAGTGTCAGTCTCTTGACATTGCATCATACTTGACACTAAGGGAAATGTATATGATCCTAAATCGAAGAAGAGCTACACGGTAGTGAAGCACAACATTTCTCAACAAGAAGCGTAAATGGTGTTAACTGCCACATTAGGTCTTGGTCTGCCTAGCAGCAAGCCAAAATGACGCTTGGTTCTTTAGCATTGCACTTCCACGTGCTGGACAAAGGTGCACTGCAATGATCTCTTTAACAGGAGGCATGGGTGTGGCCCAAGCACAACACACACACCTTGTGAGAATTCACCAGATTGATGGGCCTGCCATCCTCTTAATGTCATTATTCTCACTGTCTAGCAGGAGGAGAATGTCTTCTTTTTGGTTGTTATCTGCTTGTCACGATAGTTCATGGCAAAAACACAGGCTTGAGTAAAGGAAAAAGATTCAAAAGGATATAGCATTCAGTGCGGCCCGTTTATGAGAATTGGCTTTCCTGTGCTTGAACACTATTGGTTATTGCATGCACAATAGCGTTATTCAGTCAGGCTTCATCATTTAAAAAAAAAAGGGTGTTTCCCTGTAGTGCATGATGCAATGTCAAGAGACCAACCTTGAAACAAAGTATGAGTAATAATAGTGGAGTTTCTTTATCCTCAGTGTTACTTCCCTGTTTATGTGTCATTGATTATGTTGTCTCTCTGCTGTTCTGTCAACCTATCTGCATTTTATCTTCATTTTTACCTTTACTGACTTTGTACAGGAAACAGAAATTATTATTTCACCTCCGAATCCAAGTCACTTTTGTACATTTGATGCGTGACATTGCAGTCACATATATTCTGCATTGGATACAGAAAGTTTATAATTCCCAAACATCTTAACAAATAAGCAGGTAGTTAGGTTTTTAGGGTCCAAGCCCTAGAGAGCACAGGGCCCTATTGTTCTTGTTCTAAGGATTATTAGCCTATTAGCCGCATTTCCACTGTGGGGCCAAAAGCGAGCATGCCAGTCACATTTCCACTGTCACTTCCGGGGATTGATTGGGCTTTGTCAGGGCTTCTTTTAAGTGAAAGTGAAAGTGAAAATGACGTGACATGTGGCCAAGTATGGGGACCCATACTCGGAATTTGTGCTCTGCATTTAACCCATCCAAAGTGCACACACACAGCAGTAAACACACACACACACACACACACACCGTGAACACACACCCAGAGCAGTGGGCCAACAGACAGGGATTTTCACACCATTTTAGGCCAATGGACAAGGATTTTCACACCATTGAATAGCTTGGTCTTATTACATATGTATATGGAAGGGCGACCTCTGGTGGCTATTGGGCGGAAGGCCACAGACCGGATTCGTGACGGACAGAACAGACAGACAGTTCACAATAAAATGCATTGGTGGGAATGGGATTGGCAGATAGTTCACAATCAAGGGCATTGACAGAGGCTGTAGTAGACAGTTCATTATTAGTTGTCTTAACTGAAGCTGGACTGGTAGCCATTTCAGTGACTGAATCTGGAGAGACAGACAATTCATACTCAGATTTGACTGCAAAATTTAAACCAATAGACAGTTCGCAATTGGATGCATTGATTGACACTGGACTGGCAGAAATGGGGCAGACAGAAAGTTCATAATCAGATTCATTGACTGACACAGGTTGAATAGGCTGTTCATTAGTGACCTCCTTGGCAATGTCAGGGTTAATAGAGCATACAGAAAGTTCTTTTTAGGCTTTCATGGACATGACAGGCAGGAATGGGAGTTCCAGGACGGCCACTGTAACCACAACAGAACAGTCAGGAAGTTCACAGACAGCATCCATAGCCGTAACAGGACTGGTCGAGGATTCATATACGGCCTCCATAGCCATGACAGGACAGGACAAGTATTCATTGACGGCCTCCATAGCCGTGACAGGACTGGACGAGGATTCATATATGGCCTCCATAGCCGTGACAGGATAGGAGAAGGATTCATTGATGGCCTCCATAGCCGTGACAGGACAGGACGAGGATTCATAGATGGTTACCACTGACACCTCTGAAGGTTCTGCAGCAGATGCCGCCACCTCTGGAGGTTCTACAGTGGTAACATCAAGGAACAGGTAGAGTTCATTAACAGGACAGGTACAGTGCTCAACTACGGTTCCTTTGACCATGATATGACGGGCTAGACATGAATTGCTGGGCGCCACCACCACGCAAGGAGCTGAAGCGAGCACCGCCGCTTCAGGAGGTTCTGCAGCATGCGCCGCCACTTCTGGAGACATCACAGTGGACTTTGCCACCTCGAGCAGTTCTGTGGTGGTGTATGCAGCCCAAACGCAACATAAAGCGATCCCCATTGTGGGAAGTGCTTCAGACAGGGAAATTAGTTCAGAAACAGAAGGGTTGGAGTGAGTGGATTTGGGGATACCAGCCGTGCGTGCAGACACCAGCGGTGCATCCCTCACACTGGATACCAGACTGAGAAATCGAAGAACTGACACAGCTGTGACGTGACGAGACTCTGGATGAACAGCTGTGACGTGACGAGACTCTGGATGAACAGCTGTGACGTGACGAGACTCTGGCAGATCAGCTGTGACGTGACGAGACTCTGGCAGATCAGCTGTGATGTGACATGACTCTGGCAGATCAGCTGTGACTTGACTGGACTCTGGAACAGTAGCCATGACGGGACGAAATCCTGATCCCGGCCTTGGCATGGCGAGGCTCAGGCGTGGCGGCCATCTTGAGATGAGGCTAAGGCGTGGCAGGCTTGTTCTGAGCTGATTCGGGAATGGCAGCCATGTCGTGAGGAGGCTGTGGAAAATCAACTGAGAGGTGGTGAGACTCTAGAACGGTGGCCATTTTACGAAGAGACTCTTGAGTAGTAGCCATCTTGCACTGAAGCTCTTGAATAGTGGCCATGTTGTGAAGGAGCCCTTGAATGGCTGGCATGATGTGAGCAGGCTCTGAGGCAGCAGGCGTGGCGTGACTTGACTCATGAAGATCAACTGGGACTTGGCCTGATTCATGAATGGCAGCAATGACATGACGGGGTGTTGTTGTTGTCGCCATTTTGTGAGTGCGCTCTGGTGCAGCCACCATTTCAGTCACAGCTGCGGCATCACGTTCCTCCTCCACGACACCCACAGTGAATGGAGAGCCAACACATAACAAAGCATAGTAAAGAGTGCGGACCCTCGCGTCTAAGTTCAGACTGTAAAGGCTTATTTAACCCATTGCAGAAAATCTCAATCAAGATAATGTCTGGTAAATCAGAATAATGAGCGATGGCTAAAAACTCTTTAATATGGTTCTCCAGTGATCGTGGGCCTTGTTTAAGGGCAAACAATAGTCTTGTTGTGTCCATACCTGACAAATGTCCATCTGAAAAGCTGCTGGATCCTTGTAAGGCCAAGTATTCTGTAACGGAGCCGAGAAGACGTGAGGAGTATGGATCCATGTGTAAGCTTTTATTTAGAAACAGTCAAACACAGGCAGGGTCAAACATTAGCAAAGAGGTATGGCATGGGCAAGACACATCCTAGGACAAGTGTGGGTCGACGATCGGCGAACAATATCCAACAGGGTAAGGCAGAGAGATAATCCAGGTACAAGAGCAATAGTCCAAGCGAGGTGCAAACAAAGTCCGAAACGGCAGGGCAAAGGGTTAATCCAGGAAACATGGCAGGAATCAAAACACGAGAAAACAGGCAAGGCAAGACTATGACAACTAAGTGAGCTCCATAGAGTAGCTATCGCTAGGAGAGTGATAAATACTATACAATACTCGGCAATCTGACTAAGGAAATCCATGGCTTAAGTAAGCTGTGTGATCAGTGCAATCAGCCGTGTGTGTGTGTGTTGTCAGTGCAATGGATGATGGGTATTGTAGTCCGTGGGTGATGTGCAACAGTAGTGTAGTGCAAGAGTCAATTTGATGGAAGGGCGACCTCTGGTGGCTATTGGGCGGAAGGCCACAGACCGGATTCGTGACACATTTTAAAGAAATTCAAACAATAAATTCCATTTTGTGGCTCTTTACTTTCCCTGGACAATGGCGGCTCCATACCCAAGCGGTCCAGCTCATTTGGAGTTGATTCGGGGAAGCTCAGGTGGACCTGTTTGCTTCTCACAAGTCCTCCCACTGCCTTCTATACTATTCCCTGACCCAGGCCCCCCTCGGCATGGATGCATTGGCACACAGCTGGCCCGGGATCTACACAGGTATCCGTTCCCCCAGTGATCCTTCTCGTACAGACACTGTGCAAGGTCAGGGAGGATGAGTAACAGGTGTTGCTGGTAAGCATAATCTCATCGTCAGATTCCTGAGGGGTGCCAGAAGGTTAAATCCTCTTAGGTCACCCCTGGTGCCCTCCTGGGATCTGTCTACCATCTTGGCTGACTTTCAGAGGGATCCATTTGAGCCGTTGGAATCAGTTGAGCTTAAATTCCTGTCTGCTAAGACAGTGCTCCTGACCGCACTGACTGCCCAAAGTTCCCACCACGCCATTTCGCAATCAGGTGGTGAACCTCCAAGCACTGCCCTCAGAGCAGGCAGACCCAGCCTTGGCATTGCTGTGTCTTGTAAGAGCATTGTGCATATACGTGGACCACACCCGGAGCTTCAGAAGCTCTGAGCAGCTCTTTGTCTATAGAGGTCAGCAGAAAGGGAGGGCTGTCTCCAAGCAGAGGTTGGCCCACTGGATAGTGGATGCCATCGCCTTGACGTACCAATCCCAAGCAATGTTCCCTCTAAGCTGCGCGCGCACTTCTTCCACCGTGGCCGCGCAGAGAAATAATGTGCCGCGCTCACGCAAAAATGAGTTGGGAAAGCCATTTGATTGTATTCTAGTAAAAAGAATTGCCATGCTCGGGTAAACCACTATAGAGCTGCTGCCGCTATAGAGTTAGAACCGGTGAATGCGGTTTACAGGTTTCATAGAAAGAGTTCGATGAGCGCCACATGAGTCACTGTAGAAACCGAATACTTCAATGGTTGCGGACGAAGTAGCTCAAATCGAGAGCCAACGCAATGACATGTGAAATAAAATGTTCTCATGTATTAAAGAAGAGTGGCTTGATTAAGTGGTGGAAATAGCGGATGATGGGCACAGAACGGTAACAAAACTCTGAGACCTTTAAAGTCACACACAGGTGTATTGTGCAGACTGTACTTTAGGGATGTTTAGATAGCTATAGAAGAATTCACGTTTACGTTTTTTGTTTTTAGTATTTAACTTACAGATCTCAGTTTAAATGCTACAGTTTGTTTTCTATCTTCTTCAATCAGTTTAAATGCTTAAGTTGTTTTGATATTATATTATATTATGTTAGGGCTATATTATAAAACCTAATAAATAATTGACCTTGAGTCACTTATGCTCATCAAGGCTGTATTTATTTGATCAAAATACAGAAAAAAATTCCCAGTAATATTGTGAACTCTTAGGCTATTGCAATTTCTAATATTGGTTTTCTATTTTAATATATTTTAAAATATAGGTGTATTCCTGTAAAGCAAAGCTGAATTTTCAGCATCATTACTCCACTCTTCAGTGTCACATGATCCTTCAGAAATCATTCTAATATTCTGATTTATTATCAGTGTTGAAACTGTTGTGCTGCTTAATATTTTTTGGAACTTTTTTTCTTTGATTAGGCCAATAAAACGTTAAAAAACAGCATTAACTAAAAATATAAATATTTTCTAACAATGTTACTATCACTTTGTATCCATTTAACACATCCTTGCTGAATAAAAGTATTAATAAAAATAAAAAATAAAAATAAGAAAGAAAAAAAATTTACTGACCCCAAACTTTTGAATAGTATAGTGTATATTGTAACACAAAATTTATATTTTGAATAAACACTGTTCTTTTTAAATTTTAATTTCTCAAAGAATCCTGAAAAATATCACAGGTCCCATAAAATATTAAGCAGCACAACCTTTTCAAACATTGATTATAAATTAGCATATTAGAATGATTTCTGAAGGATCATGTGACACTGAAAATTCAGCTTTGCTTCACAGGAATAAATTATATTTTACAGTATATTAAAATAAAAAACTTTTATTTTAAATTGCAATAATATTTCACAATATTATTTTGTGAAATAATATTCAGTATTTTTTATCAAATAGATACAGCCTTGATGAGCCTAAGAAACTTCTTTAATAAAAAATGTACTGATCCCAAACTTTTGAACGGCATGTATTGTACTGTAAAAATATTTTCTCAGATAACCTAAAATGTGCATCATTTAGTTACGTCAAGGGTCAAATCAAATATTCACATTCAGCACATTCAAGTTAAAAGTTACACACGCGCTGTATAAAGAATGTTTTTGCTCAGGTGCCCGAAATGTCCGCCCAATAGAGAAAAGTTTTGCTCAGCAAGAAAAAAAATGAAAGGGAACATTGATCCCAAGGCGAGCCATTCCCCCTGGGGGTGAGGGCTCACTCCACATGGAGTGTTGCCTCCTCCTATGCATTGGCACACAGCACCTCTCTGGCAGACATCTGTAGAGCTGCGGACTGGGCGACACCAAACACATTCATGAGATTCTGCAGTCTCCACGTGATCAGATTGTGGCGCTTTCCATGGACCCCTAATGTCGTCATGACATAACTCGTAGTGACGGACAGATATGGAACATCTCGGTAACCCTCATTCCCTGATGGAGGGAATGGAGACGTTATGTCCCCATGCCATAAACTCGAACCATCGCTGATTGCCAGGGACATGTTCTCGGCTCCTCAGCGTAAAACCTGAATGAGTGGATGCACCTGTCGCCTCTTTATACCTGTATGCACGGGGAGTGGCTCAGCAAGCAAAATCCATTAGCCAAATTTCATTGGCGTTTTCTCTTAAAATCAGAGATGATTGGGGCTCCAACAAACAAATCAGACAGGAGAGTATACATTTACGTTACATTTACATTTAATCATTTAACAGAAGCTTTTATCCAAAGCAACTTACAAATGAGGAGAACAACAGAAGCAATCAGACCAACGAGAGAGCAACAGTATACGAGTGCTGTGACAAGTCTCAGTTAGTCTAGCACAGTACACATACAGTGAGGAAAATAAGTATTTGAACACCCTGCTATTTTGCAAGTTCTCCCACTTAGAAATCATGGAGGGGTCTGAAATTGTCATCGTAGGTGCATGTCCACTGTGAGAGACATAATCTAAAAAAAAAAATCCAGAAATCACAATGTATGATTTTTTAACTATTTATTTGTATGATACAGCTGCAAATAAGTATTTGAACACCTGTCTATCAGCTAGAATTCTGACCCTCAAAGACCTGTTAGTCTGCCTTTAAAATGTCCAGCTCCACTCCATTTATTATCCTAAATTAGATGCACCTGTTTGAGGTCGTTAGCTGCATAAAGACACCTGTCCACCCCATACAATCAGTAAGAATCCAACTACTAACATGGCCAAGACCAAAGAGCTGTCCAGAGGCACTAGAGACAAAATTGTACACCTCCACAAGGCTGGAAAGGGCTACGGGGAAATTGCCAAGCAGCTTGGTGAAAAAGGTCCACTGTTGGAGCAATCATTAGAAAATGGAAGAAGCTAAACATGACTGTCAATCTCCCTCGGACTGGGGCTCCATGCAAGATCTCACCTCGTGGGGTCTCAATGATCCTAAGAAAGGTGAGAAATCAGCCCAGAACTACACGGGAGGAGCTGATCAATGACCTGAAAAGAGCTGGGACCACCGTTTCCAAGGTTACTGTTGGTAATACCAAGACGTCATGGTTTGAAATCATGCATGGCACGGAAGGTTCCCCTGCTTAAACCAGCACATGTCCAGGCCCGACTTAAGTTTGCCAATGACCATTTGGATGATCCAGAGGAGTCATGGGAGAAAGACATGTGGTCAGATGAGACCAAAATAGAACTTTTTGGTCATAATTCCACTAAACGTGTTTGGAGGAAGAAGAATGATGAGTACCATCCCAAGAACACCATCCCTACTGTGAAGCATGGGGGTGGTACACAGCAAAATTATGAGTGTTAATTCAACTCTAACAGAGTTAAAATCAACTCCAAAAAAGTGTACATATTGTCCCAATCTTTTCAGAGTTACATTAACACTCTTCATAGAGTTACTTGTTTAACTCTATGAATGAGTCATATTTACACGGTATAGAGTTAAAAAACAACTCTGGTTCACACCACAGAGTGTTGATTTTTCCTTAACACCAGTGTAAAGAGTTACAATTTAACACCTTTAAGATAGATTTTAACTCTTGATATTTTAACTCCAGTGTATTGAGTTAACATTACAAAACTCTCCTCTGTGTTGAAAGTAAAAAAAAAAAAAAAGTTAAACCTTTTAAAATTAATTATTTTAAAAGCACATTTGGTCACAGGTAAGCAGATTTTACTTAAAAAAAAAAAAATAATCACAATTACACTGCAGCTCTCAAAGCAGTTTTTTATTAACATGTCAACACTTCACAACATGACAGTTCACTTTTAGAATAAGTGACAAGAAGGCACAATACATCCATTTCGGTCATCAGAATTGTAAGAATACTGCTTATCAAATGGTCGATAATAAAATAGGTCCTGCAGTGCAAACACTGAAAAATGTTTGCACCACCTTGTAAATCATTTAACATGCAAAGCCATGTGCGATTGATGCATTTTAACCAATATTTTTGTAAGGTTTTTTAAATTTTTAATCGATTGTTTAAAAAAAATTATGTTTAGCCTCGAATCTCATACACCAGACGTGAATAAGCAGACCAATTTTTAGTTTTAGTTTTCAGCAAGACGAGATATGTTTCTCTGCAGTTTTCAGCCAGGCAAGATACCCAACTCCCACTTGCAGCATCACAAAAGTGCTCTGGTAAAATAGAAGAAAAAACAAAAAGGATTATTTCACATCCATTTATCAGGTGAAATGTCAGGGACAAGTATCACTTACAATATAAGAATAGTTAACCCAAAACTGAAAATTCTGTCATTCATTTATACTCATGTGGTTCCACACCTTCTGAGGAACACAAAAAATAGATATTTTGAATAATCAACAGAAGAAACTGTCATACATGGCATCTGTGGAAAGGCATGAGTATAAGTAAACATTTACTGTTCACTTATGGTTGGACTCCTCCTACCAAAATGAATGCACCTAAATGCGACAGCACATAAAATAAATAATGCAAGCATACCAAAAACTTACATTTGATGCATTTTTTAAGAAACATTTTTAGAAGGAGATCAGACTCATTATTATTATTGTTTAATAATAAAGCATGACAATCAATAATCTTAAAATATGCAATTGTGGCTTACCCATGTCTCTGGTATGTGTCCTAACAAAGCTCTTCTCATCCCACTTAATGTATTGGTGGCTTCATGCTCTTAAAGCACATCATCTCCTTTCGATTTTTCTGTTAAGCCAGCATGAACCATCTTTAACAATATTAAAGGAACAGTTAACATAAAATTGTAATTCCAAACCTATACGATTCACATTTGCTCAACACAAAACACGTTCATGCTTTAAAAAAAAAGATAATAAAGTGTCTAAAGTAGTTTATGCGACTCATATACCATATTCCAAGACTTGTGAGGGCACAAAATCACTTTGAATAACGAACAATTTAACTCACTCAGTGTTTTCCTTGAGAAGACCAACTCCCCCGTCTGCCCCGCATCTCCAGTGAAAGAAAATGTCTCTCTGATAAAGGTTTAGAGCGCACAACACATAAGTATCACTATTAATCAATATGTGATGTAATAAAACGCAAATTTTAGATGAGGTAACACTTACTTCTTATGTTTCCCCTGTTAAAAGTGACTTCCGCGTCAATGCCTAGCCATTCAAATGCATCTGTGAGAAACGTTTAGGCGCGCACAGCATAAAAATATCGTCATAAAGTAATATTATTTTATAAAATACAAAATGTAAATGAGGTTAAACACTTACATTTGGTGTTTTCCTTGATAAAACCAATTTCCCCGTCTTCTCCGCATCATGAGTGAAGGAAAATATCGCTCTGAGAAAAAGTTTAGGAGTGCACATCACACAAATATCGCTATAAATCAATATGATGTTGTGAAATACATATAAATGAGATAAAACACTTAACTTTCGGCGTTTCCCTTTTAAAAAGAAACATCCTCGTCTGGTCCGCCTCGCGAGTGGAAGAAATGTCTTTAAAAAACGTTTAGGCGCACACACCTTATAAATATCGCTATAAAACGATATGATATTACAAAACACATATTGTGAGTAAGATTAAACACTTAATTTCGCTGTTTTGCGTCCTCATAAGCTCCGCATCGCGAGTCTAAGAACATGGGTCAAGCGCGCACACGAGCAAATGTCCCGGATGTGACTAATAACACTCAACAGAGTGTTATAAGAGTTTCTCTGCGTATTGACACCGGCCAGAGAGCGCTGTTTACACTAGCTAGTGTTAACCCCCTAAAGTTCAACACCACAACTTTAACACTTTACTCTAAAAGTCCTTAACACTAGGATTTCAACACTGGAGATTTTGCTGTGTAGCATCATGCTTTGGGGGTGTTTTTCTGCACATGGGACAGGGCGACTGCACTGTATTAAGGAGAGGATGACTGGGGCCATGTATTGCGAGATTTTGGGGAACAACCTCCTTCCCTCAGTTAGAGCATTGAAGATGGGTCGAGGCTGGGTCTTCCAACATGACAATGACCAGAAGCACACAGCCAGGATAACCAAGGAGTGGCTCTGTAAGAAGCATATCAAGGTTCTGGCGTGGCCTAGCCAGTCTCCAGACCTAAATCCAATAGAGAATCTTTGGAGGGAGCTCAAACTCCGTGTTTCTCAGCGACAGGCCAGAAACCTGACTGATCTAGAGAAGATCTGTGTGGAGGAGTGGGCCAAAATCCCTCCTGCAGTGTGTGCAAACCTGGTGAAAAACTACAGGAAACGTTTGACCTCTGTAATTGCAAACAAATGCTACTGTACCAAATATTAACATTGATTTTCTCAGGTGTTCAAATACTTATTTGCAGCTGTATCATACAAATAAATAGTTAAAAAATCATACATTGTGATTTCTGGATTTTTTTTTTTTAGATTATGTCTCTCACAGTGGACATGCACCTACGATGACAATTTCAGACCCCTCCATGATTTCTAAGTGGGAGAACTTGCAAAATAGCAGGGTGTTGAAATACTTATTTTCCTCACTGTAGCTAAGTTTTTTTTTTTAATAGAATGGAACAGAACATAATAGAATAGAATGAGTAAGTGCTAGTATTAGTTCGCCTGGTGCTGGCGAAAAAAATTTGTCTTTTGGCAGTTTTTGAAAATGGCCAAAGATTTAACTCTTCAAACTGAGATAGGAGTGATTTTGTGCCTCTTTGGAATGGCACTACAAGGCGTCGTTCACTTGCAGAATGCAAGCTTCTGGATGGCGCATAAGTTTGAACTAACGAGTTTAGGTATATTGGTGCATCGCCAGTTGTTTTCTTGTAGCCAAACATCAGTACCTTGAGAATTTGATGCAAGCAGCTACTGGTAGCCAGTGTAAACTGATGAAGAGAGGTGTAACGTGAGCTTTTTTTGGCTCCTTAAAGACTACTCTCGCTGTTGCATTCTGGATAAGTTGCAGAGGCTTGATAGTACATGCGGGAAGGCCTGCCAAAAGAGCATTACAATAGTCCAGTCTGGAGAGAACAAGAGCTTGGACAAGGAGTTCTGCAGCTTGCTCTGATAGGAAGGGTCTAATCTTCCTACCCCCAGTTTCACAGACCAGGTTTAAACCTAGTCCTAGATTAAAATGTAAATCTTAGCTGTTTCAGTTTAAATAAACTTGCACTGACTGATCTTAAAATTTATCAGTGTCTTTGTTTTGTCTCAAGATGCACACCAGTAATGTTTTTTTCTAAGCATATTTATGAAAATTACTTAAAAGTTCTAATTGAACTATGACCTAATCCTGGCTTAGTCTAAGCCCTGTCTGTGAAACTGGGCCCTAATGTTGTATAAAGCAAAACTGGTTTGGTTCACTTGTGTCTACAGGTGAACAGGAACAGTAGCAATATGGTCTTTGAAGCTTAACTGATCATCAATCACAACTCCAAGGTTCCTGGCTGTCCTGGAAGGAGTTATGGTTGATAAACCCAGCTGTGATAAAGTGCTTGGTTGAGTGAGACCACAAGCAGTTCTGTCTTAGCAAGGTTGAGTTGAAGGTGATGGTCCTTCATCCAGCTAGAAATGTCTCTCAGACAGGCTGCAATGTGAACAGCTACCGTCAGATCATCTGGTTGGAATGAGAAGTAGAGTTGAGTGTAATCAGCATAGCAGTGATAAGAAAAGCCATGCTTCTGAATGACAGATCCTAATGATGACATGTAGATGGAGAAGAGGTCCAAGCATTGAGCCTTAAGGAACCCCAGAAGCAAGAAGTTGTGACTTAAAGACCTCACCCCTCCAAGACACCCTGAAAGACCTACCTGAGAGGTAAGACTTAAACCACAGGAGTGCGGTTCCGGATCTCTGTGATTCGAGCAGGCCACCACGTGAGATATTGAACATATTTCTGAAGAACTAAACTAAACTAATCACAAGGTCCACGTTAATCATCTACTGGCACTGACGTCAATATTCTGAGTGGTTTCCTGTCAGCGCCTTATTTTCTCTACTCAGAATGGTGATAATGACTAACTCAATCAGGAAAAACAAAGATCTTTTGTTTTTCCTGGACTGAAAGCATCCTTTTGCAACCCGATAAGACTCGTGATCGCGATGTATGGATCATGAATTGCTGTATCTATCCAACAGGAAACGGTGATTAAATTAACTGACTGCCCTCAGGCCTGCAAACACGGGATCTGTAACATGACTGTCGCATGACTCCTACGTGTTCAGCTCGGTCTTCAACAACAAACAGAACAAGTTTCGAATAAATGATTTCAAAAGGACAATAATTTAAAATCATTTAACACTAGAACCTACATTGCTGTTTTTCAAATGTACAACAGGTTTTCAATAAAACACTCAAGTCTTCCAGTCATTGACTTTTACTAAAATTGTGTAATTTACAATCCCCTGCTGTTAAAAATTGTTTAGAAAAAAACAGATTAAAAAAACGGGGCATTTATACCTATAAGCGTTGCACGGCTCAAATTTACCCGCTATAAAATGCATGTATTTTCGCGCTGTCATTTTCGCACCTCTAATATTTAAACATTGTACATTGCTAGGCAACACCTTTCACTGAATTAGCGGTTATCGGTTTCATAAATAAAGTCACAATGAGTAAAAGAAGGTGATTTATGGATGCCGAAGAGGTATTAGAAACCCTAAATACCATGAGTGATGGAGAGTCTGATGGTGGTGAGATCAGTGATGCGTCCTGGGTCAGCTCAGCATCTGACAGCGGTCCAGAGCCTCCGAGAAAAATTTGACTGACTGAGTCTGTTCTTCAGGACAGGATTGCTACTATAGTTACAGAGCATCAATAAACTTTGGATGTAAAATAATATTCTTTAGTCAGTCATCTCCCACAGTTATTATTATTGTTGTAGAGAGTGCCCTATTGGCAGAGGCTATTTACACTAATGCCACCCAAAAAAATTAAATAAATAAATAACATAAACTCAGTGGTACAGTGGTATAAGACGCATAGCAGGAGGATTTTTGACGCAAATGACTGGAGTGCGAATCAACCTTTTACCTAGTTTGTTATTCTCTTTTTTTCTCATCACATCGCAGATTGGAAAGGTGTTTATTTTCAGTAAAACACAATTCAAATTTTCCCAACAAAGTAGCATCAATTTGATAAATTTGAAAATACACTCTTTTGCGATTAGTATTATTATTGCATACTTTTAAAATAATTTTTCCTACTACAATACTGAGGTGCAAGTGTCTGACACTATTTCCACTAGGTATAAATAGCATCTAACTACTGCAAATAAAGTATTTTTTTTATATGTAAATATTATATATGGATATTTTCACTTAGTGTAAATAGCATTTTGCTAAAAATACTCCTATTTTCACTATAGTCACTGCCTTATTATTATGCCTTTTGGCTTGTAACTTTTCTGACTGCCATAGGTGGTCTATAGTTTCACCCTTAACTATAAAGACATATTTTCCTAGCAGCTAAAATAGCCTGTGGGCTAATATTATAAATGATCGTTGAACCCCTGTCTAATTTTAGTGTGTGTCACGGAGCCACCAGCACCAGTCCAAGAAATCGGGAAAGATGGCACAGTATAGACTGATCTCAAATCTGGTGAAGGCACTGGGAGGCAGCAAACCCGAAATATTCTCACTGATTCCGCTGGCCCCACACCACACGCAAGGTGCAACATTCAAGATAAGATGACAGCTTTTTTGTGCTTGTGTGATTGAATGATGTTGCAGCACATCCGAGAGTGCACAGTGGCTGAAGAGTGCACAGAGCCACTGAGGTCACAGCCTGGGAAATGTCCCTTGCTGAGCTGAAGGCATTCATTGCACTACTTTATGTCAGGGGTGCATACTGTGGGAAAAACATTAACATTGAAAGTTTCTGGTCTGAGGAATGGGGCAACACTATGTCAAGGAACCGGTTTAGGGAAATCATGCGCTACCTGGGCTTTGATCGGAAGGAAACCCGGTGCTGCCGTTTGACCACCGACAGGTTTGCACTCATGACTGAGATGTGGCAGAAATTCACACAGAACTGCATTGCATGCTACCGACCAGGGCCAGATATTACTGTTGATGAGCAACTGTTCCCCACAAAGGCAAGATGCAGATTCGCGCAATACATGCCCAACAAGCCAGATAAATTTGGAATCAAATTTTGGCTGGCAGCAGATGTTGATTCCAAATACATGTTGAACGGCTTTCCATACCTGGGCAAAGATGACAGCAGACCAGTCACACAATGCCTTGGTGAGAGTGTGGTGTTGAAGCTGGTGGAGCCATTTGTTGGTAAGGGAAGGAATGTCACCACCGATAATTTCTTCACCTCCATCCCGCTTGCCAACACGCTTCTCCACAAAAATACAAGCATGGTGAGGACCATCAACAAGAATAAGCGGGGGCTCCCACCTTCTGTGCAGGGGAGAGGGGAGCTGTTCAGCACCAAGGTGCTGAAAAGTGATAAAATCACACTGACTGTTTATCTGTGCAAGCCCTGAAGAAATGTCACCATCCTGAGCACTCAACACCAGCATGTAGCCATCTCCACAGACAATAAGAGAAAGCCTGAGAGGGTGACCTACTACAACAGGAGCCAAAGTTAGGGTTAATGTGCTCGACCAGATGGCTCGCCAATACTCAGTGAAAGGTTATTATTAGTACTATTATTATTAAAATTATTGTTATTATTATTATTACTATTACATTGTCATAGTAGTATTATAATGGACTAAATAATGCCATAATGTTCACTCTTCCTCTCTGTCGCTCTCTGTGTCTGTCTCAAGGTGGCACCCGTAGGTGGCCCGTTGCTGTATTTTCAACCTGTCCTCCAACCAATACGCCCGTATAGGTCGTTTGTCCAAATCCCTGAAATACGACCCATCAGAGCGTATACTACAATTGCGCCCCTATCGGCAACAGGACATTTTCGTATTAATGTTTTGTACTCTTTTATTTGCGTTATAGTTCGGATTTCGTGTAGCTCGGTTGGTAGAGCATTGCGTTATGAGATGATATATAATTACGTGATCATGCGATCATGGGTTTGATCCCAGAGAACGCACGCGCTCATAAAATGTGCACTAAAAATCATGATTTTGCACTACCCCCTGTAAGGGGTAGGTTTAGGGGTAGGGTTAGATGTGGTCATTCGTACTGTTACGGGGCTGACGAGACGAGAGGCGTGCGGATCCATTCGCAGGCTTTTATTAGGCAGAGACGTGGTCGTACAGGCAGGGTCAAACAATGGCAAACAGGTATAACATGGACGAGACAAAGAGTAGACAAAGACAAGCGTGGGTCGATGATCGGCGAACAGTATCCAAAGGGGCGAGACAGGAGAGGTAGTCAAAACGTCAGCGATAGTCCTGGCAGGGGAAAACACAATCCAACAAAGGCAGGGCTAGGCGAGGCGAGGCGAGGCAAGACAAGACAAGACTAGGGAAACTAACGGAGCTCTGTAGGGCAGCGATAATGTCCAGGGTTGAAATAGTGTGTGTGATGCTGTGTGATCAGGTGTGCGTGTGAGTGATGGGAAATGCAGTCCATGTGATGTGTGGTGTGACCTCTAGTGGTGAATGAACGGGAGTGCAGACCAGATTCGTGACACGTACGAATTAGCCACCTAGTAAAATATGTACGAACACTGTGAGATCGGTGTAAAAAGTCCACACATTGCATTTAAATAAACACGCATTTTGATTGGTAATGACAGTCATACGTCATTTCATGACGACAGATGCAACACGAGACTGTCATTATTTTTATGTGCGCTAGAGGGCACTTAACTTTAAAACGTAAATATAGGTCGTAATAAGGGCTTGCACAAACGACCAATAGGGTCGTTTTTTGTTGGAGGACAGGCTCCCCCAGAAGGGACTTCATGCTTCAGCTGGCCCAGGAGTTGTGTGCTGAGTGGATGGCATCCAAAGTGGCACCGAACGTGATCATTCCCCTGGACAGTACAGATCAGCTGAGGAGAATGACGTGCAGGCACAATGCAAACAGAATAAAATGTTTACCAAGTGCCTGAAGTGTTGGAATGTTGTCTGTGGGAAATGCACAGTCAGAGTGATGAATGTTTGCCCAAACTGTGTTTGAGCAACGTGTAGACCTACTGGAAATAGTCTCACAGCACATGTTCAAATGAAGATGTTTTAGCCTACTCATAAATGTTCAAACTTTTGATTACTTATCTAATTATTTATTAATTATTTAATGTTTTTTGCCATTTCAATTGTTTATTGTTCACTATTGTGTTGCTATTTATTCTAGTCTACCCGTTTCCTGAAAAAAAAAAAAATCCGATCTACGATGTACTGAATGAAACCAATTTTTGATTACCTGAAGTTTACTAGTGTTGTTATCTTATTCAAATTATAAATCATCTAACTAAACAAATTAATAATTAATTAGGTGAAGCTGTGCGCTTGAATTTATCATCGCATCATACATCCTATGCAGTGTGGTGAATTATTAATGTTCATTATTGTCTATAGGCTATTTTAGTAGTATATATATGATTAATTATAATATTACACCACCCAAATATGTAATTACTTCCTTCTAATTCTCGTTGTCAATGACATATCAGCAGCCAATCAGCAGCCTGGGGGTTCCCTCAAGCAGCCATCTAGGGAACGAGCCAGCTGTCAACTCTACTTGAATGCAAGTAAACAAACAAATCTCCATTTTGCTGGAAACTGGTGAATTGATCTGTATACAGTCAAAGATAGCCAAATCCCTGCTTGTGATCTTCCTCAGGTGAATTTACGAACTTGCAAAGAGTGCTGGACTTAAAACTTTCTTCCGACCGAATAAGTCATTTCCTGAATGTGTGTGTGTGTGTGTTTTAGTTTAGTTTACTGTATCGTAGATAGCAAATAAACTCTGTTTCATCGATAAAGAATCCTTGTGTTGTGTAATTTTCAAGTCTAAACATTTGCCAAGATCTTGCGTTACAGCTCAGCCTAAGAAGCTATTATTAACAGTTATTGTGACCTTTGGCCAAGGGCATAATATTAAGTATCAAAATTTTTAAGATATACTGATTTTAACGTTCACTGGACGAACCGTTAATAATGTATAAATTATAAGTTTTGAATTAAGATCAATTTAATCAAATTTATCGAATCTTTAACAATCGATTCCTCAAAAGCTGAAAAAAGCTTAAAGTTACTACATAAGGGTGTACAGGAGGATCTGGTGGTTAACGGTGTCAAAAGCAGCAGACAGATCAGGCAAGATGAGTACTGAGGATTGGGAAGCTGCTCTTGCCAGTCTCAGGGCTTCAGTAACCGAGAGCAGGGCAGTCTCAGTTGAGTGGCTGCTTTTGAAGCCAGATTGGTTGTTTTCCAGGAGGTTGTTCTGTGCATGGAACATAGAGAGTTGGTTGAACACAACTCAAGTGTCTTTGCAAATGAATGGAAGAAGGGATAGTAGGTCTGTAGTTTTCTATAAGTGCTGGATTTGAAAAGGGTTTCTTAAGCAGTGGGGTTATCCGAGCCTGCTTAATTGCTGTGGGAAATGTATCAGTGTGAAGAGAGGTTTTGATAATGTGAGTAAGCACAGGGATGACTGAAGAAGAAATGGCCTGAAGGAGGTGAGTGGGGATAGGATCAAGTGAACAGGTAGTAGGATTATTAGAAAGGATAAGTTTGGAAACGTCCATCTCCGAGAGTGGAGAGAAGGAGGAGAGAGAGTGTGTATTTGTTATTATTAAGTTATCATCGGTTTGTGGCGTGGGGAATTGGTCGCTGATGTTTCTTGTTTTATTAATGAAGAATATTGCAAAGTCACCAGCTGTAAGAGTTGATGAAGAAGGAGGGGGAGGAGGACAGAGAAGAGAAAAAGTGCGCAAGAGTAAGAATACTTGTTAATTTTGTTGTGGTAGTATGTCATTTTAGCAGTGGAGACATTTGCAGAGAAGGAAGAGAGGAGTGACAGACACACACTAAGGTTGGTAGAGAGGAAATTTGTGCCATTTCCTCTCTGCAGCCTTGAGTCTAAAGCGATGTTCACGGAGAACATCAGACAGCCAGGTATAGGTTAACTTCGGTGGACTTAAACAAAAAAAAAATAGTGTATTCACATCTTTGTTCAGTTAAAATTAAATACATTTTATTGTTCATTCATGTTTATTTCATGCTTTAAGTAAATATGAAAAGACAATCAGTTCACAGAGGCAAAACACATTAAAGATTTTTTTTCTTACAAAATGACAAAATTTGAAAGCCGAGACTTTGTTTCATTCCAGAAGTAACTGCTCTGCCTTGTTTGTCGGCTCCGCAATGTATATTTCACTGCGTGAGAACAAGATGTGTACTGTGAGAGTGGCATGGCTTGTTGAGCATAGCAACAGTAACTATGGAGGGTGGGTTTTTGCGAAGGGTCACAAATACAAATGGACAGATGTCATGATCAGCAAGCTGCACAACTACACTGGACTGATAATATACATGAACATGGTGAAGGTGAGATCCATCACTGACTACTGATGGCAGGGCAGTTTGTTCTTCAAAAAAAAAAGCTGCAACCACCTTAGAAATGGTTTGGTTCACTTGTGTCTACAGGTGAACAGGAACAGTTTCCAGGAGTGGCACAAAGGTGCATGACTATTTAAAACTCAAACTGTGTTCAAATAGTATGCTCAAAAATGCCTTTGACCGTAATTAATTATGTTTTGTATATATTGTGCATTATGTTGCAAATAAACTAAAACAAACAAAAATCCATTCACCTAATCTCCTTAGGTTCTTTCTACATTGATGGGCCCATTGGTAGAGGGTCTTTGTCTCTCAGGTGTGAATCATATCAATATTCATGACAATCAACACTTCAATCAACCTTGTATACAGCCTTGCTAACACAAAACGTGTCTTGAAAAAGTTAAATCAATATATTGTTTTCTGTGAATGAGTCTGCAAGGTGATTTTCACACCATTCTGTAGCAAAAACTATAGTCTACCACATGTAGTAGTCAAGAGTCTAGTGAACAAATGTGACCCTGGACGACAAAACCAGTCTTAAGTGTCAATTTTTCGAAATTGAGATTTATACATCACCTGAAGGCTGAATAAATAAGCTTTCCATTGATGTATGGTTTGTTAGGATCGGACAATATTTGCCTGAGATACAACTATTTGAAAATCTGGACTCTGGAGGGTGCAAAAAAATCTAAATATTGAGAAAAATAACCTTTAAAGTTGTCCAAATGAAGTTATTCGCAATGCATATTACTAATCAAAAATTAAGTTAAGTTTTGATACAATTACGGTAAGAAATTTACTAAATATCTTCATGGAACATGATCTTTACTTAATATCCTAATGATTTTTGGCATAAAAGAAAAATCGATAATTTTGACCCATACAATATATTTTTGGCTATTGCTACAAATATACCCCAGCGACTTAAGACTGGTTTTGTGGTCCTGGGGGCATATTACAGAAAGTTTCTTATCTTAGGTCTTAACTTAAGATATGATGTGTTGAATTAGGATTTTTTGCAAATTCGTATTACAGAAGCAAATCTTAACTTGATTTGGGATTCTTATCCTATCTTAGAAAATCGTATCTTATTTCTAGTTAGGAAATTTTAAATTGCACCATCAAGTTCAACAATCCACTCTCAGGTCTGTTACCAAGCAACCAACACTGTGCAGCTGCTGATGAGGTAAACAAAATAATAGAGGATACTTCACTGTTTGAAAATCGCCTTTTGCAAAAAAAACACAAAAAAAAACGTAAGGCATTAAGGCCCGTTCTCACAAAGGATGATAACTGTAAAGGTAACGATATTAGCGTCCACACCAGCAAATATCATCTGTTTATTTTAAGCACATGCTCATCTGCCGCTTTAAATTCTGGAGCTCCTTATAGCAGAATTGATTCTGATTGGGCGTCAGTGTTTGCATCGTTCATCAGCTGGAAAAAAATCGTTCTGAAAGTGATTCCAACGATATCGTTTCTCTGTGCCTTTATCGTTATAGCTGTGGTGTGGACTCTGCTGTTCTTTAATATTGAAAACGATTTTTAGAACTATATCTTTACAGTTATCGTGCTGGGTGCTCTGTGACGCTGCTCTGGTTGCAGTTCCTGTGCTAACTGTAATATGTTGCGCGGCAGTCTGTACTTATAAGTGTTTTGTCATCCTTGACATCCTTAAGCTTTTCTACCATTAAACATCTTCGTTCTTCATTTTCAATTATTAATAAATGTAATAGCATTGTTGGATAGCGGTTTTTCCCGTTATCTTTCAGATAATTTTGAAGTTAGGACAGCTGTGGGGTTGTCCTAAGGTTAAGACAGTTTTTAGGATTTTTTGTCAAGTTTTTGTAATACCCCCTTCCTATCTGTAGTTAAGATAGGATAATGCACTTAGGAAATGCTGTTCTGTAATAGCTTTTGTCCTAAATGTGGTCCTAACTGAAATTACCATGGTTACCAAACAGATAAGATAAGATTTTAAAGTTAGGATCTTTCTGTAATACGCCCCCAGGGTCACAAATGTCCAGTATGTGTTTTTTGGTCATATTTCAATTTGCGTACCTAACTAGTCTTCTAGCTTGCTACAATCTATCACGCTCCCTAAGGTCGCAAAACTCTGGACTTTTGGTAGTACCTACACTGAAAAAAATAAGAAGTTAAGTTTACTTCATTTTTATTTTGCAAGTTTTTGCACGCATATTTTTAAAGTAAAATTTAAATACGGAAATAAGTAAAATCTGCTTAACTAAGTTATCTAAAATTAGTAAAGGAAATTAGTAAAATTTAACGTGGCCAGGTAGAGTTTAATGAGTAATTTCTACTTAATTATTTTAAGTTTACCCTACAATACTCAAGTACATTTCACTCAGTCACAGTTTGTAAACTTTACTCAAACAACATAGCACTGAAAAAAAATGCCTATAAAGCATGTGGTTAAGTTACAAGCACGTATGTAAGCAAGTAAACTGCTCGTTATTCATTTTAAGGTAATATGTTGACTCAATATAGTTATTAACTGAATGACCTGAATACTTGGCACATGATACACAATGACGGTGACAATCAGTGAATAGTGTTTGAGTATGAATGGGTCATTTTGAGTAAAAAATTAACTCCAGATGTCACAAAACAGCAAGTTACTTAACCTAACAACAAAAGCAACCACAAAACAGTGTAAATACATCTGGAAAACAGAAACAACAAAAAAATTACCTTATTAATTATTCATGCCCAAGTGCATGATGGGAACAACGGGATCATGATGTTGATATTTACTTAAACAATATTTGTAAAAATAAACAATTCCAAGTAAAATATACTTATAAGTTCAAACTTTAAATTCTACAAGCTTAAATTGAGTACTAATATTGAATTTACTCTTTTATTTAAATTCTTGCCTGAACTAAGTTATTTAATGTAGAAATAACATTTGTTTTTCTGTAGTATTTACTTCACCATCAATTTTTTTTTTTAATCAGTGTAGGATAGCAAAGTCCACTAAAGGAGGTAGAGCTTTTTCGCATTTGGCTCCCAAACTCTGGAATAGCCTTCCTGATAACGTTCGGGGTTCAGACACACTCTCTCTGTTTAAATCTAGATTAAAGACATCTCTTTAGCCAAGCATTCATATAATTAATCTCATAATCTTGCACTGCAGTTAAATCTGATCAAATGCACCTTACAATTCTTTAGCTTGGGTTGAACAAATAATTTTTGCTTGGTTGGAATAGCAGCTACACTAATTATGTCTCTATTTGTTTCTCTGTTTCTGCCACGGGATGTAACTAGGAAGCTTCAGTCTGGATCGCACACCTGAGAAGAGATGATGCCAACCCCTCAGAGGACCTCAGATGATGCTAACCCTGAAACAACACAGAACTACCAAATTTTGCTATAAGTTTGATCGCAACATATAATCATTGCTATTAATAGTGTTCATGTTTTATTACATCATTAACTGATTTTTACCGTACATTTTTGCCATATTTACATCAATTTGGCATAGTCACCACTGATAAGCTATTACTAAATATATTGTAGAAACTTAATTTCCTGTAAAGCTGCTTTGCAACGATTTGTATAGTGAAAAGCGCTATACAAATAAATTTGAATTGAATTCAAAAGACATGCATAATGTGTGATTAGGACATGATAGTCAAATTTGTGGGTTACATACATAATAGGAAGTTAAGCAATGGACTGATATTCGTTTATAAGTCATTTTAAGATGATTTTAGATGCATCTACATAGAAAGGCAGTTTCTGTGCCATTCTGTGAAGTGAATGTGTTCTGTGAAGACCAAAGAGGTTAAAAGGTCTCATAAGGAATCTCAGTCTGGTTCTTGTCCTCTAGGTGGGGGGAAGTCAATCCAAAGAGCTTGTGATAGTGATTACTATCATGGATTTACATGTTATGGTCATGCTGTGCATCTCTTTGACCATCAATCTTGGTTACTTGCCCCAAATTTGACAAACTCCTTCCTGAGTTGGGATTATCAATAAGTGTTCTTTTGTGTTAATGTTGCAAGCTGTTTTGTGAAAGAGTCGGTTGGTTAGGCTTGCTTCAGACTGGCTGGCGCTAGGATCTGATTTACGAACATCCTGTTGTCTTGGGCTTCTTTGTGGAATTCGGCTCCTTGTGTTTCAATGCTCTGATTGAATCTTAAAGGGGTCATCGGATGCCCATTTTGCACAAGTTGACATGATTCTTTAGGGTCTTAATTAAAAGCCTATAACATACTTTGGTTAAAATTTCTCAATGGTAGTGTAAAAAACACCTTTTTTACCCTGTCAAAATCAGCTCTGTTTTCAGCAAGCTGTTTTTGGTCCATGCTGCTTTAAATGCTAATGACTCTGCTGACCTCTCCCCTCTCTTCCGTGGGGTGACTAGTAGGGGTGTGAATCGGCACTGGTTTCACGATTCAATTCGATTACGATTATCATGTCAACGATTCGATTCAATTCGATATCACAATGCATCACGATTATATAAAATTTATTTTGTGCATTTTTATTAAATTATATAAGCAGGCTACTTTAATTAATTAATATATATAATTAATTAATTAATTAATTATTGTTAAGAATTAAAAGTAAATATAGCTTCAAAACATACAAGCAAATATAAAGTAATAAAGGGGGAAAAGACGATTACAAGTGATGAACAAAAAACACTTTCAGTAGCCTATCTGGGACTTTAAGTATCGAAAGTTTACAGATTCCTCAGCATTATTGCCATTTGATTATTACTGATGAGATCATAGACACTGGCAGCTTTAATAGACTGCATTCACACTAATGCACAAATCTATTTCCACATATCAGATGTTTTGTCCTGTTCTGAAAACTGATTGTTTACATCAATTTCATATCATAATAGTAATGCAGTGCATTTAAATGCAGCCGCGATTGACAAACAAACACAAAGACCACGAGGAAGTCTGTCAGTAGTACGCGAGTTTCTAATACGTACTGCATTCCAAATGGCAGAAATGAAAGCATATCTAAAGTAAAAGACTAAAATAACAGGAAGTTGGAAGCACAAGCAATCTCATAGCGCATTTTCTGTGCAATGAAGCCTGCCGCGATTGTCTCTAGAACACACATGCCATTTGCGGGAACAAGCCAAGCTCAGATTTTTAAATAGAGTGCATTTTTAATACTCGCCTGACAAGCCCATATGCGAATGACGTCATAAGTTATAATCGATTATGGTCCATTATACTACGGGGCCGTTGAATGCTTGAATCTGATTGGCTGATGAACGTTCTAAGGTGTGCAATTATTTTCAGGGAACCGCACGGCGAACGTAGTTCCAGGCAGCTCTTGACCACATTACATGACCATATCACTTCGCCAAATGATTTCTGTTATTTCAAAGGTCTTACAACAGCAAAATAACCAAGACCCACAACGACACTGGCCAAATAAATAAATATAGTAAACAATATGATAAAAATGGCAGATCATGTCCATGTTTTTGCCACAAAATTTCGCTTTATTATGTACGGAAAGTACATACTCTATCTCTCCCGCTCTCTCTCCCTCATACCGCACACACATAACAGTTACAGTTTGCACACACACTAGCATACATCGCGCTAATGTTGTTAGCGCTACTCTGACGATTTTATCAGTAAACAGCTTGAAAACTACATGATTTCTCACAAGCGAGGTAACAACAACGGCGCTGTTCGTGAACAAAAGTAACTAAGTTTCACTATAACTAGAGACATTGCTGCCGAACACTATTGAGAGATGCACAGAGGTAATTTATTATTTTTTTTACTCTCCCTCTCTCTCATAACTTAGTTATTAACTGTATTAACTGCATTAATCTGTTATCAACGGCTCAAACCTCCGTTACTAGGTTTAAAATGACGTTTCGGAATTAGCAAAGGAGACGTTGGATGAAATGCGGAAGAAATAATCCTACTCACAATAGCGATTTAAGTAGAAATACTGGACGAATGCCTTGAAATACATCATCTGATCGATGTCTTGAGGTGTGGCAACCGTAGTATAAGCGGAATAATTGACTTTGGTCCGTTGAATTATTAGAAAAATAATGCACACCCGAGGTGGTGATGCGGTCACGACGCGAAGCGGAGTGGCCGTTACACCTCGGGTGTGCATTATTTTTCTAATAATCCAACGGACCAAAGTCAATTATTCCTTACTTACTGCATCAATGCAGAAGATGCATCGATGCAACGATTAATTTTGACACCCCTAGTGACTAGCAGTACTATTTACCATAGACATGCATATATATGCTGCTTACTTTAGCCGCAAAACTGGTTAACTAGCACGTTATTAGGAAAGGCGATTTGCAAAGATTCATAAAAACCGTTATACTCACTTCTTCTGTAGATGAAGTTGGATCATGAATGATTCGCGCGAACATAGACGCATTTAGGCATAGCGCATTCTCTTCAAAGCGAAAGTAAGGTTAATCCTCTGCGTCTTCAGCGGTTCAGATGTCAGGAGTAAATGACGACTGCTTTATTCATTATTACATCCAACAACAACACACCTCGATCACTTAATCTGAGACATCTTGTCTTCCCCTGCACTGGAGTCAACACAATGGTGGTTGGACTGTTTACAGCTCACTCAGTTCACTCAGCTCACTCAGGGCGGGTCTAAGGTAAGATGGTCTTGTCAATCAACTATCGTGGGAAGGGCCTGTACAGAACTACGTCATTCTGACAGGGATCTCAGAACAGCCTGATTTGAGAAAGGGGATTTTAAAATAGGGATCTTAAAAAAAAACGCTTGGTGGATTTTTACTATTATAGGATGGATGTGTACACACACTTCCAACAAACATTTATGTTCAAACAACTTGAAAAGTAAATTTTGCATCCGATAACCCCTTTAAATTGTCTGATTCGCTCTGATACCCTACACTACTTGTTTTATTTTTATTTATTATAAAAAAAAAACTTGCTACGTGTACTATGTTAGACTAACCAAAACTTGTCATATCACTTACAAATTATTGCTCTTTTGTTGGTTTTGATTGTTTCTGTTGCTAAATGATTAAATGTAAATGTATATATAATTGTAAAAAAAAAAAAAAACTTTGCCATGTAATTGTAAACATGTAAAAGAAAAAGAAAATTATATACAGCAGGTAAAATAAGTATTGAACACGTCACCATTTTTCTCAGTAAATATACAGAAAATTTCATGTCAGCAGCACATTTAAAATATATTTACCAGGAAAAATGGTGATGTGTTCAGTACTTATTTTACCTGCTGTATATGCAAATGTAAATATATATGACTGTTATATATATGTTTATTGAATGTTTCAATGTTGATGGAAATGACAAAGTCATTTAATTTGATTCATACCACAATGCTGTCAACTGAACTTAATTTGTACTGAATCTTGAACATTCTTATAAAAAGGGATCATTCCTCCTGAACAATTCCGGTGGTAATGCTGAAGTTTTAATTGACTGAACACACTCTGGGAGCAATAAGATTATTTTTTTTAGGAATTGCTGGAGATATGTAGTTCCAGACATGGGAGGAAGATAGTAATAGATAGAATGGACAAATTACCTGGTAGCTGTCCATTGATTATTCCTCCTGTGAAATACAAAATAAATCCATTATTGGAAAGCATAGTTAGTTTACTTATTTAAATATAATAACATTAGATTCTTGGTCGCACTTCTGTATTGCCAGAGCTGTAAACCCCTCACCATTAATCAGCAGCAGTAGAGACACACACAATGAGATTAAAAACCTCATTATGAGAAACTGGACCTCCTGCACCTGAACATTTATATGAATGCAAACAGACAAACATACACATTTTAAATGCGTTTAAAAATTAAAAATAAAGTCAATTAAGAAGCAAACATAGTATAAAATAAACATTATTAAAAACGTAAAACATGATGTACACACAATGTACACACACACATTTTTGTGAAAATACAATCTTCGGGAAAAGTATTTATGTATTTTCACAAAGAGAATTACTATTTTTAAAAATCTAATATAAGCAGAAGGGATGAAATAAAGAAAGTTATTTTACCAGAGACAAATGCAGAGAAGAACAAACTCAAGGAGATTCTCTCTTCAGCAGCTTTACCAGAATACGCTGCTGTTGAACTGGAGGTGTCAGAATATGATCAGTGCCTTTATTTATAAATGTGGGCAGACCATGACTAAAACTAAAGATATCACTTAACAATACCTTAAAACCAGTTTTACATTCCACAACTATTGTGTTTGTCATTTAATCCGTGTCCCCATTAGTCTCCTTTATTTATATAGCATGTTATACAAAAGAGGTTGTTTCAAAGCAGCTTTACAGGAATAAACAGGAAAATAATGATTCAATTATGCAATCAGAGATGTAAAGCAGTTCTAAAAAGAAAATACTATCATTGTTCAGCAGAGGTCAGTTCAGTGATTAGTTTCTTTCAATAACTGTAAAGATCACCAAATATGAAATGAGTTCAAATCAGTTATAAATCAGCTGAGTTTTCCTCTGGCCAAATGAACCAACATGGCGTTGTTATGATTCCAGGCTGCATCACAAGTCAGATTATAGATTGGTATCATTCATTCAGTGTTTTGTTGTATTGCTGCCATTTAGGCAGAAGTGCTTTCACTTTATTCTTGAACAGACGTGCATGAAGATGGATTTAATACTGAATAAACTGAATACTGTTCTCACTTACACACTTATTGTCATTGTATGATCCGATTCTCATATTCCTCATTGTAAACGATCAGTTGTTTTACAGTTCTTCAGTATTATAAAAATAATCGCATTTCAGCATGGGCTCATTTACCAGTCCACTGGTAAAAAAAATAAATAAAAGAGCGAAGGCAGAGTGTTGTTTCTGATATCAGCGAGCGAGGAGTGGAGCGGGAGCGGGAAATGGTGAACCTGGAGCAGAGCTGAAGCGGAGTGATTATTAAATGCTCAGAGTGCGGAGGGGAAATTGTTGACGCTCCACTCCGCTCACATACTCTGCCGGACACCGCCACACAAATGTGGCTTTTTGTTAATGACCGTCCTCCTACAGGATTTATCACAGAGTAACAGCTCACTACCAGTTACAAAAGACACTGTAACAGTCTGTCACAGGCAATTCTAGTTGCATTTTTCATTTTCATCAATTAATTTCTTAAATTATCCTTTGACTATGTTCTGGCCCGCCATCTAGTGGCGAAATTTTTTTTTGGCCCGATGCTAAAGTTACTTGCCGACCCCTGGCTTAAGTGTTCCCTGTTATGCATTGTTTAGCAAAGTAGCTCAAAAGGGAAATGTATATTGTAAGGTCCACGAATTTGGTCCAAGGACGGTATCCAATCGTGGATGAAAGTTTCCTGCGTGTTCGTTCTTTTCAGCGCGCAAAGTTATTAAGTTACATGTACCCCATGATCACAAACTCTCCAGTCTGATCATTAGTCAGAGGTTATGACTAACTATTTAATAGGTCGCCCATGCTTACCATTATTTAAATAGTGGTTCTGTTTAGCCCCCTACAGTCATCCATGTAACAACTTAGTTAAAGCTCAAACAATACTCAGAGGTTATGGCTAGCACTATGATAATTCAATAATGTTTTATCTAGCCCCCAATAGTTAGTCTAACTATATAACAACTTGAATAGAGCTTAGACAATAACCAGAGGTTATGGCTAGTACTATGAAATATGCCTGAACCATGCTAGAATTTCGATAGTATTTTACCTAGCCCCCCATAGTAGATGCAACTGTATAACAACGTAACTAAAGTCAAGCAGTTAGTCAGAAATCTACAATCTCACCTGATGTGCCCCATGCTCCATCTAACCTGAGATTCAGTATGTACTAACCCTGGATGCAGATTGGCGGGAATATACGCCTTCACTTAATCAACTTGAGAAAATAATTTCAGAGTAAGTCAGAATAAATTCAAATGTAACAATTTATTATCAGTCAGGTAAATGTGTATTATACCAATTATACAGCCAATTCAAAAGTATCAATTCAATGCAAAACATCAAAATCTCAAAGATGAATCTAAGAGTAAGCAAAGCATACCTGACTTGAGAAAAATACATAACACTTCTTCCTATGGGCTCATTTCGGCTACAGAAAGCCCTGATCCTTTTGCAACATTTCCTTAAGTACCTCAGACCAAGACCAACATCCCCCGAGATGGAGACAGGAACTAACAATTGGAATTTGCATTGACGAGTTAACACCTTTTGGGACAGAAGGTAATTTGCATGAAAGACACTGGGAACTGACTACACTTCTACAGTGTGAAAAATATCTCTAAACTCTGTATTACCTTTTAGTTTACTTATAAGAATGAGACCATTGTACCAGTCGCCCTGAGACAATTCAAATGATACCAAACATGACTGTAAATATCACTTGCATTCATGTAGAACATTACAATCTACTATTGATCATTTTGAGCAGACTGAGTAGAAGGAAGGATGGGTGAAGGGATTTAAGAAGAAACAAATGGAAGTTTCCTGCACCTCCACTCTGTGGGGTGTCTCGAAGATGCCCGTGCATGTTTGTACAATCTGTTTCTCAGGAGATCAAAGTATCTGAGGTTCTTTCATCCTTACAATATAATTAATTACAATTAATTATGATTAATTACAATTATTTATATCACTGCCAGTAGTAACTGTAGCAGAATTAACACTATAACCGCCAGAGGTTGCTGTATACCTAAAAGCGCCAGTGGGTAAATTTTACCCGCACACATGGCAACTGTTTTTATATGGCTAAAGAACATATTATTTAACTGTATTATGCCACTCTCTTCACAAAGAAGTGCCTAGAGTCATGAAATGATTATGTCTAGTCGTCAACTATATTTTTACCCTGTTGTTTTATGTTTAAGACTTTTTAACACATCTTCACCTAGGCCCAATTATTAATATGTTTAGTTATATGATTTATAATTTGAATAAGAGAACAACAACAATAAACTTCGGGTAATCAAAAAAAATATATATATATATTCATTACATCATAGATCGGATTTTTAGATAAATTTGACCCGCGCTGCGCTTATACTGTAGGTATAAATGCTCCGTTTTTTGATCTGGTTTTATCTAAATAATTTTTAACAATATTGGGTTGTAAATTACATAATTTTAGTAAAAGTCATTGACTGGGAGACTTATGTTTTGTTGAAAATCTGTTATGTACATTTGAAAAACAGCTACGGGTAAAATTTACCCCGTGGCGGTTCTAGTGTTAAATTGCCATTAACTAATCTGTTCGTCCAGCGAACATTCAGAGTAAGTTCATATCAACTCTAAGAAAGGATACTTTCATGACCACAGAAAATATCTTTCCTACAGTATTAACGCATTAGAGCATGTAGCAAGATCACAATCGTAAAGGGACATTATTCACATGCAGTGACAGAATCAGAAACTTGTGTAATCTGTGCACAAAAGTTTATTAGCTAAGCACTAACACACATAACTATGTGTGATACTTGCATTGCCTTGATTGTTGAGTGTCCGGATGCAGTCTCGGATGAAAGTCTTGATGGTTTCAAGGTTTGGACTTGCGATCACGTTCATATGTAACTGGATTGGATGCTGATGCAAAGACTACTAAAGATTCTTAGAACACTAATATGTTGCATAGGTATAAACATATAATATAAACTCTCAATTAGATCATCTGAAGATGAATTCATAGAGACTAAACATGGTATAGGTAAGGTTATGTGAACGAGTGGTTCTATCATAAACATGCAACAAGTAGTATACAATACCCAGATAGCAAGAGAGCAGGTGAAAGCCATTGAATCAATGTTAGAAATAGTTGATTTGTCAATGTTAATGACGCTGAATTAATATAACTTTTGCAACCGCAATTAATGTTGAAAAAATGTTGAAATTTCAATAAACCACCATTATTGTGATCAGTGTTTGCTTTAGTTACATTTACATTTACATTTATGCATTTAGCAGACGCTTTTATCCAAAGCGACTTACATTGCATTCAAGTTACAGTTTTTACATTTTATCAGCTCTTGCTTTCCCTGGGAATCGAACCCATGATCTTAGCGTTGCTAGCGCCATGCTCTACTATTTGAGCTACAGGAAAGCTTACAATAGTGTTTCAATATAAACACTTGTGCATTTACAGATGGTACTCATCCAGAATAATACTTCTACCGCCGCCGTTGCCGTGGCGGCAACATTAAAAAAGTGTATTTGCTGCCTTTTACCACTAAGTGGTGCTTTAACCACAGACTTTGAAAAGTAAGAATATGAACGCGTTGGAGCACATTCCCTCGCATTTTGCATTGCCGTAATTGGTTGCAGTTGGTCTATAATCTAAGATAAACTAGTTTAAATAATTCATATTCACAGAAGCAAATTTAGTACTTTAGTGTGTTTGTTATTCAGAATGAACTCAAGCAGCATAGTAAATGACAGTGAGCCTGTGCTTACATTTTACTGCGTTACACACTACACTGTATTTTAAATTTACAAATTTAACAGGTGTGCAGTATTATTTATATTACTGAATGATATGTTACATTACCATAAAATAAACAAAAGGTAGTTTACTTTGTATTGGAGCATTAAAAGTGGAAGCATATTCAGTGTGGATATGCTAAAGGCAGTGTCACATTACTTAATATTTGTCACAAATACAAATGTTTGAAATTTACATTTAATAATTCCTACAATAAACGTTACAATTTCTAAATGTCAGGGACGTACTTTGTTATCTGTCCTTATTTAACAGGAACTACATCAGACAACTCCTGCACATGACATGCCCAATTAAGAAATCGTTGAATTTTATATTTTTTTTATTAATTCCTTCATTAATTTTAGTGAACATGTGAGCACATTGTATTATTTAATTCCCATTATTAAACAAGAAACGAAATAAAAATAAAAACCTGGTCACAATTTAGCCAAAATAATTAACCCTCTGGGGTCTGAGGTCATTTTGGGGCCCTTGAGATGTTTTGACATGCCCTGATATTTGTGCTTATTTCAGCTACTTAAAACATACTATTGACCAATATGTAATTTTTTTTGTATTCAGTACAAACTGTGCTACAATAATATGTGACCAAGATGGATGTACATGTTTGCATTTTTTAGAAAAATTATTATATATTATGCGTGGTTAGTAAGTTTTGGGGAAAAAATGTAGCTGAAATAAGGCCCACACTTAAAACCCACACTAAATAGTTCTGAATAAGACTTTTGAGTAATCAGTCTTGTAGGCTAGAATATTTACTTCAAAATTATGTGAAAATCATTCTGCTTACTCATTCATAGAAAACAATATATTGATTTAAATTTTTCAATACATGTTTTGTGATCGAAAGACTATATGCGAGGGAGTGGCAATGGCCTTGAATATCAAGTGAGTCTCACCTGAGAGACAAAGGGCCCTCCCCTAATGGCCTCTAATGGCCCATCAGTGTGACTGTGACTTTGAGGCAGGTAAGAGAGAATGTGAGGAGATTAAAAAAAGTTTTTTTTAATTATTTTAATTTTATTTACAACACAGTATAATCAAAACATACATAATGAAGGTCAAAGACACATTATTGTGCACACTGATCTAACCACAGAGATGTGAACAGACTTTGAGTCATTCCTGCAATAGATTCTGTCCAACAAGTGAAACAAGTAAATCATACCTGATATTTACGTGTGTTATTTAAGTGTTTCTACTTCTTTCCATGGATTCAAGAAGAAAAAAACATAATCAGTAGAAAAGGAGATTGTTTTAACATAGAATATCAGTGTAGTTGAACATCTGATGTTGGTACAGCGCTCTCAGAGGAAAACAGTTTGAAGAGACATCAGGATTCATCTGTGGTGCACCATATCTGATTCAATAAAATACAAACAACCAAAAAAAAAAAAACCATTTGTGAGCATGTTAATATCAGGAACATCTGTATATATATATATATATATATATATATATATATATATATATATATATATATAGGTTTCGTAGCCATAGACTCACACTATCTATGCTTTGTACTATCATAAAAAAAAAGAAATCTTATATCTGAGAAACTAATTATTATTGTTTAGCACGTTATTAAAATCTATTTATGAACAGAGTAAGCCATTAATAATAAACATGTACTAAACATACTTAGACTCGTAGCATTCATCATGTTACAGTGTACACTCATATTACTTTTATTGTTTTATATACAGCATGAAAACATCATCATGCCATAAGAAATTTAAATACAATGAATCATATTCAAAATGTTTTACACGATTTCAAACATTGTAGTCAGGAATTATAGTTTGGGAAAAAACCCAACTATGATTTTGTAGTCATATAGTCTAGTATGTATGATTTTATAGTAGCCTATGATATGATTCTGTAGCCACAGACTCAAGCATGCTTTGTACAATAAAAGGATGTACTTTGTACTATAAAAAAGTATATTTTATATCTGAGAAACTAATTATTATTGTTTAGCATGCCATTAAAATCTATTTGTGAACAGAGTATTAATAATAAACATGATCTAAACATTCTTAGATGCGTAGCATTCATCATATTGTCGATTGGGAACAACCCAACTAGTAAATATGTTCAAGTTTATGTCACAATAAAACGTTAAATAATGCAAAAAAGAAACATTACTTACTCATCAGATTGATCTCCTCTACTGGATGAAATCGTGTTTTTCTTTAGAGGGAAATCCTGCCTTTACTCAGCGCGTCTTCCAGAAACGAACAGTATGAGGATGAGGATCTCCTCGCTCTTTGTTTGTGTTGGGCGTTTGCACGTGCACACGTCCCACGTGGCTATTTACATATGAACGGCGCGAGCCACGCAGGGGCGGGATCGCATTAGAGATAATGAGTCAGACGGGAAAGACTGAACATCGTGTTGGTTTCATACGGATTACTTCATCACAGAATGATTGTTTTCTTCATTTAAAAGTAGACACTTCAAGCTTTCTATAGATATGACTCCCATGTCTCTGTGCTGAGAATTTGCTGAGTTACAGTTTATGTTAGTGACACGTTTATAAAAGCAGTTCGCGGAGACTGAGAAGACAGAGAGCGCACCCTGTTTGTTTTCTTATTTTTCCAAAAGCACAAAGTTGTGTTGTTATTTTGAGTGTACACAAATAAAAGTAGATACTTAACAGTTTTGATTGATGTATAACACTTATTTGTGTGACCAAAATCAACAGAGTACTTTTAGTGTCTTTTGCACTGATCTTAAAAAAAACGATCTGGTGTCGCTGGCGATACCGTCGACCCCAGAGAGTTAAAAAAACGTCTGTAAGTTTAAACTCACAAGTTCTTTCATTATTCAACAAATACATTATATAACGAAATAGTATTTGTAATATAAAAACTAATAAAGGGGTACTAAATTGTATTAATTTTTATTCGTCAGGTTACATTCGTCGTTTAACATTTACAACACAATAGGAAAAAGTGTCGCAGAGAGAGAAAAAAAGTTGTATAAAAAAGCCTATTAGCTATTTTTATTCATCTTGTCAAAATACTAAATTCATGTGACATTTTTCTGTTAACACAGTAGGAAAAGTGTTGCAGAGAAAACCCTAACCTAAATAAATAGGGCATCTGTCATTTAAAAATATAGGTTAAGCAAAATATAAACAAAACTGAGTTGATCGTCCTTCAAGGACAGCACATCATCCACACTTTGCTCCACCCTTATTCTGCTCTGTCACTGATCGACAACCTGCCTGTTCTGTCTGAGGGCCGTATATCACCATCAGTACAGCCTGCTCTGAGCATCGCTGCGCAAAGATCCTGCAAACAAAATACATGTTATGTTACCGACCGCTACCGCATTATTCCCGCGGTGCAAGAAATCCGGTCGGGTCCCGTAGTTCCCACGGGAATGCAGACCCCTACTTTGGAGCTCAACTTTCCCAAACCCCAATGAAAATTCAGTCACACTGCTGGAGGCTATTTTTTATTTTTATTTTTTGCTTAACGTAATATAGACATGTTCTATTTAAAACAAAAATAATTATAATGTGTAACATTAAGCAGTGTGTTTTCAGCTGCAGAATACACACACATTTCTGATAAAGATCTAATATTTCAAGTTTTTCCGTGCCAGTGATCCTGCTGACCACAACTGGACTACGAATTAACTTTGGTCTTTGTGTCCGCAAAGCAAGAGAATGGTTAGTCATTAATTTCACTTCATAATAATAAAGGCATGAAGGCATGATGCACCTCAAAAAATTTAGTTTATGCATATATGTAACCATAACAATTACTGTGTATAACATTAAATCAACGTGTAATTTATGTTTAACCCGCACCTGGACGTCAGCGCACTGAGCACACTCTGTTTGCACATGTCATTGTTTACGAATAGATTAAATGAAATGTGACAAGTCAGTGAGTAGTAATGGCGTCAGTGCGATGCAGTGCGTGGGGGATGGGAAATGCTGAATGAAATCTCGCGGGATCCACCCTGCGTGCAGCTCGAGGCAGGGCTGCATCTCGTGGTAGATTAATGTTGTGGGGGATGGGATCTCGCGAGAAAGTTGTTCATGGGTTCACCCATGTGGGCCCCAGATAAGATGCCTATTTTGAGCTCATGCCCACTCTGTACCCCTGTAGCCCATGTGAAACCCATGTGGGCCCCAAATTAATGTGTTTGCTGGGTAGTTAACAAAAAACTATACCCAGCATGAGTAAAAAACGCAATTAAATGACCCAGCAGGCTGAACCCAGCTTGGGTTAAAAAAATATAAATAAATAAATAAAAACAGCATTTTATACTAATAATAAATTAACTCAAATATTGATTGAAAATGACTATTGCTGGCTTAAAATGAACCAAAAATACTGTAGGTTGGTAATTTAAAAACAGACACAGAATTACTAGAGGCAACATTAATAATCAAAAGGTGAACTAATATTGTAAGTGAAAACACCCATGGACAACATAATACAAATTGAATTATACAGTTTTCAATATTGTACACATTTTTGTACTTGTAAGAAGCATTTCGGAAATAAAAATATAAAAGTAAAAGTAACATTTAATTTATAATATATTTTCGTTTCCAAGGATGGGGAAAATACAGTGACTTGGATATGTTTGCAGCTCTGGAAATAGCGAAGCGCTGTAGACTGATAAAACAAAAGTTGAAATGCACAAATAACATTTTTCAGCCCCGATCAAACACCTGAACCAGCTAATCCAAGGTGTTCAGTGCTTGATAATTACAGACCGGTGTGTTGGAGCAGGTCTATAAAATGCCGAGTGCTACCCGAGACAAAAAGCTTGTTTGAGATGAGCAAAATCAACGCAGAACTGATCACTGGTGATCACCGCGAGGTGCATGCCGGTTAGAAAAGTGTCCGAGTTACGTCCGCCTTGCTCTGATGTCATGCTGACGTGTGCCAAAAAACTCTTGCGACGGCGAGGCGGCTGTGTCGGATTGAGCAGTCGCGCGCAGTTGCTCTCCACCGACTGCGCTGATCAAAAGCATGATGGGAAACGACTGACTGACGACACAGCTTAATGCTCATTGGTTCAGACAACCGTGATGCTGCGTTCTCTTCTAAAATGTTTTATTTTTTTAATGTAATTCCATGCTATTATGTATCTAAATTGTGCATGAATATTCCCAAACACTATGACAGTGCGATCTCTGTGTGAGATATGTGATTGTTGTCATAGTTTCTATAAAAATCTAAAATACATGTTTGAATTGTTTGAAAATAAAAATGGAAATACACCTTTCGTATGGAATTAAATAGCAAGCACTTTGAGTGTCTTGTTCATCATTTTTTATATTCATATAAAAGCAACAGAACTGAAATTATATCATGTTTATCAGCAGCACAGCATATGAGTGAGAATAATGCGATATCTGCCTTTGATCTCGTTGGTATCTGTTCCACTTCGAGAGGGCAGAACTGTCCGTCTTGACTGCGCTTATTTCACTCCTCCCCTCACTGCAGCCGCCTACTCTTGCCTACATTTCAGGTGAAGCGAGGCGCATCTCAAACAAGCCTAAACTTTCTCTCTCTCTCTTCCCCTTTACACAGCTGCTGTTGCAGCCATTAAAAAAGTTCAGTTTTGGTTTTTAATGGCAAAGTGATTATATTTCGTTTAGTTTCTTCATTAAGTTAATTTAGAAACATGATTGGAACATTTTATGTTTGTTCATTTCAAGTTGCATTCATTATTTTTTTAAATACCAAGTGGCCAGCGCCAGACAGTGAGTTGAGCATATGTTTGATCAGTTTAGCCTTCTCAAATAAACCACGATATGGGACATAAAAAAAAAAACTTCATGCATTTCACAATATACATTTAAAAATGTAAGATAAATGTGTGATAAATATAAAATCATTTGTATTAAAAGTGGAAGCTGAAGCGCGCTTTGAAGAACATGGAGGCGCTAGCGAGATCACTTGCATTTTTTTTCTTAAGAGTGGAAAATTAAAATACGCCGTAATTTTTCCTCATAAAGGTAAGAGTATACATCATTCAAAGCCGCAAATAGTTTTATTTGTGTGCACTCACAATATCAACAAAATGTTTTGCTTTTTAAAATAAAGAAAATAAACAGGGTCTTGATCTTGAGCAGGAACACTTCACAAAAACTGAACCGAAACTCAGCAAATACTTGCCTCACTGACATAATAAATATATTTATAGAATGCTATAAAATACTACTTTACAACGAAATAATACAAATCAAAAATTAAAAACTCTTTCATTAGCCTATGTAGTCCATAAAGATGCATTTCTCTCTAAAGGCGCGTCCAATGAGGAGATATGGGGAGTAAGTGTGGAGCAAAGTGCGGATGATGCGCTGTCCTTGAAGGACGATCTACTCGGTTTTGTTTATATTTTGCTTAGCATATAATTTTAAATGACAGATGTCCTATTTATTTACTTTTCTCTGCAACACTTTTCCTACTGTGTTAACAGAAAAATGTCAAACAAATTTAGTATTTTGACAAGAGGAATAAAAATAGCTAAAAGGCTATTTTTGTACAACTTACTTTTTTCTCTCTCTGCGACACTTTTTCCTATTGTGTTGTAAATGTTAAACAAATGACAAGATGAATAAAAATAAATAAATTTTTTGTACAACATTTTTACTTTCTCTGTGACACTGTTTTCCCTCAAAGTCAAGTCAAAGTCAACAAATTCAAGACTTGACAAGATGAATAAAATAACAAATACAATTTTGTGCAGACTACACTTTTATTTGTTAGCCTAGCTCTCTTTCAGTAGCGGAAATTTAAATGTGAGATTCTGGAAACGAGATCTAAATTTAGCAAGAATGGTTGGGTCGGGAAGAAAATTATTTTAATTAAGCGGACAGCAGGTGAACAAAGAGTGAATAGCGGGAGCGGGTGGGTGAGAGACAAAAAAACAGTCCCGCGTAGACTTCTACTTCGCATTTCCACTTTATTGAGCAAGCGTGTCAACCGTCCCTTTGCACCACCTGGTGGTGATTTCGCGAACGATTTTCACATCTAAGTGATTTGTGGCATTACAGCGGTAATAGGCATTCTGGTTGACTACCTACTGTATAAAGAAAGAGATGTTTTAAAGTTAAGTTGGAGTAAACTATTTTTTGTGATGGGTGTCAAGCTGTAATAAAGTTGAGAACTAATATTAAAAAGAGTTGATCTTTCATTACTGATGTAAATGCTCTGCTTCACAAATACAAAAAAACTGTGGCAAAACATACAGAAAGATTTAGACATCAACACTCATACAAACTTAAACAATGGTGACAATCATCAAACGAATTCAGATAAACAGATCAACTGCAATGCATGCTGGGAGTCATGAATGAGTTTTTTGCTATGTTGATACCCAGCATGCATTTCAGCATACAATTTTCTTTTGTTGATTGTCACCATTGTTGAATTTCATATGCTGATTCTTGATGCCTAATTGATTCAGCAATTTACGAGCTATTTTAGTTTTTTTTTTTTTTTTTTTTCTGTTAATTCATAGGAGTATGATAGCCATACCACTGCTTTAATCTCACACTGTAGTATCACACATTATTCTCAAATAAAAAACACAGCAATAATTTAAATAACCTCACAGTGATTACAGTCACCATCATCTGATCCCAATGGATCTTACTTTTCATTGCCTCAACAAATGTATTTTAACACATTGTTACAAATGACAATGAAAACCTAACATTAAAGTACAAAGAGTCAAGAGCCCAACTAAAGCAAACGCTGATCACAATAATGGTGGTTTGTTGAAATTTTGGTTACACTTAATTTTGATAGTCCACTTTAGAAATTCTACTAACTATAAGTAACTTTTCAACTACATGTTAAATTAGTTAAATTAGCTAATTCTCATTATTTTGCAACTACATGTCTACTAACTCTCAAAGTAGACTGTTAGGGTAGGTTTAGGGTAGAATAAGTTGACATATACTTATGAGGCGCCACGTAGGATTTAAATCAAACTTCGCTTATCAATACATACATGAAGCACATGCATATACACCTATAAATTACTCACATATACATGTATACTATTGGATGTTCAAAATATATATATGAAATACACGTGCACACTAATATGAAATCCATACCAATACATATTATGTTAGTAATGAATGCATATACACTTGTGAATAACTTGCATATACATATAAACTTGACGCATGCATACACCTATAGACACTCGCTTATACATATAAACTCGATCCATGCATATACACCTACAACACAACATGCACATACATATAAACTCGCTGCATGCAGACACACCTAGCCTATACATACTTGCATATACATATAAACTCGATCCATGCATATACACCCACAACGACACATGCACATACATATAAACTCGCTGCATGCACACACACCTATACATACTCGCATATACATACTTGATCCATGCATATACACCTATAAACACTCGCACATACATATAAACTCGATGCGTGCACACACACCCATAAAACACTCGCGCAAACATACAAAATAAAATTCATAAACGTACACAATTCCGATAAGAAAGACGTATGCTTTACTTGTGTATATACGTATATGCAAGTGATTTCATATGTGGATGTGCGTGAACTTTTCAGTGCAAACGGAAGGCATTTCAGTGTAAAAGGAAGCAGCGGCACTTCCGGACATTTGAAAATGCTTAGCGTGGCTTAATGCGTTAAAACAGTGTTTTTAAAAGACCAAACTCAATAAACACGTTATTAATAAATCATACGATGACAAGCAGATGAGTCCAGAATAAGAACGTAATGCGTTTAATTACACGTAAAGCCTTTTCCTCCCATTATACACTTAACCTGGTTTAAGGCGTCAATTTATGGGCCTCGGAAGCAAAATAAATGTGGGTGGGTCCTCCCCCAGAAAAAAAAATTACTGCAGTATATGCCATTTTCTGTAGTCTGGTGCCTTTTAAATAACGGAGTGTCTGTTTACACAAAGTGCAAATAGACCGCCTTGTCGGCAGGGGTTATTTACCTCTGCTCACTATCGTAACAATATTACAAAAGACAGCTATTTCTATGCAATTCCAGTAAGTGGTAAAGCATGTACCACACTGACGCGAGAAACCCGAGTTCGCGTCCGCCTTTTACCAAAATCGTTCTTCTCCCTTTTCACATCTCTTATACCATTGGTTTTCAATAAAAATAAAAATGAAGGAAATAATCTAAAAGTTTAAATAAAGTATCGGGCAGGCGCGAGTAACCAGTGAAAACACGGAATGGAGTTTCATTTATATGGACTCTGAATGAGCCAAGTGCAATAGATTTGAGGAAGCAGCAGTGTTCAAGGCTGTAGCTAAATTAAGTTTAATTTATTAGGGCATTTGTCATGTCACGTGGAATGGATTTGACTGACGGCCTCTGAAAAGTGCACAGACATATTCGCTGAATTAGAGACGGTAAAAGTGGGTGGGACCAATATCGGTCTTCAAAAGTGGGTTTTGAAGACCACCCACATACAATGGTTCCAACGCCCATAAACACATTATTAATAAAATCAAACTATGTACTATGTTATTGCGTTTGGTATTTTAAAAACACTGTTTTAATGCATTAAGCCACTTTACGAGTTTTAAAATGTCCCGGCATCTGGAGTATATATTTGAATATATTTGAATATATTTTGCCAATATCTCACCTTAGACAATACTTCCAATATTTCCCTTACTGTACGTACAGTACACAATAATTTTACATGAAAAATTGGACTTACATTTATTATTTAAATGATTGTGTACTGTACATCTATGAAGGGATGTATTGGCAAATAAAATAAATATTTTTTCATGATATTATTATTTTTTTCCAAAACCGCCAAACTCAATACACACATTATTAATAAATCATACTATACTGTACATAGTTTGATTTTATTAATAATGTGTTTACTGAGTTTGGCATTTTAAAAACACTGTCTTAAGGCATTAAGCCAGGTTAATCGTATTATGGGAGGAAAAGGCTTGAGGTTGATGAGAAAGTAAGAATCGACGAATAAGAGGATAATGAAATTGATAAGAGAGATGATTGAATTATGTGATTTTTCAGCTGAATTACAAAAATTAACAAATGATTTAGAGACAGTGAAACTCCAGACTCCTGTTATAAAAATATGAGTGTTGAAAGCTGTGTAAAAATGTATCCTATGTTGAAATCGCAGACAATGATAACTTTGTAGGTCTAACTGCTATATAGTTGCTTTGCTTGTTTTGTAACATAACGGTTAAAAGCAAGGGGATGCATTTTGCAAGCCTATGCAAAATGGAACTTCTAGCTAACCGTGGCATAAGATGCTCTTAACACCTGCTAGAGGTGTTATATTGTGGTTTAGACATATAGGCTTATGTATTGCTTATGTTTTAAAAAGGTGTCACAATTTTTTCCTATAGTTTAAAATATATCCAGACACGCTTGCTATCTAGAGATGTTGTAATTTTTCCTTTTGAACTTTTGACATTGACTGGTGCAGACTCTGAGACAAAAGGTCATGCTTCCTGCCTGAAAGGGGGGAGGCAGTCACAAGCAGTGACAGAGATAGAATAGTTATGGGAGGTTTTAATGAGATTAATGCAAATGATATTCAAGAACTATATAAATGCTTGTTAGACTATTTGTCAGGGCCGACATTTCGTGGTGAAGACTACTCGCTGTTATTTTTGTTATTTGCTTATGAGTTATTTGTTTTTTTAATAAAACGAAACCAATGCTTTGGTGATTCGTTAACTTTTTAAACAAGTCTCTGAGTGATTAATTAATAATAACTAGTTATCTGAACCTGAACACAACCTCATCGAGCCCCAAGTGGTCCGGACTTGACTGAGCCAGGACGGTCACCGGCTGGAAAGCATCCAGAACTTCTAACAACATCCATCCAGATAAGAGGTAATTATGCATTCGCTATTTATAATGTACTTATGGATTATGAAGATGTGAATTATGAGTTTTTGGACCTTTAAACCAGTATAGAAACACAACAGTATACGCATGTTATTCACAAGTGTATATGCATTAATTACTAACATAATATGCATTGGTATGGATTTCATATTAGTGTGCACGTGTATTTCATATACAGTGAGGAAAATAAGTATTTGAACACCCTGCTATTTTGCAAGTTCTCCCACTTAGAAATCATGGAGGGGTCTGAAATTGTCATCGTAGGTGCATGTCCACTGTGAGAGACATAATCTAAAAAAAAAAATCCAGAAATCACAATGTATGATTTTTTAACTATTTATTTGTATGATACAGCTGCAAATAAGTATTTGAACACCTGTCTATCAGCTAGAATTCTGACCCTCAAAGACCTGTTAGTCTGCCTTTAAAATGTCTACCTCCACTCCATTTATTATCCTAAATTAGATGCACCTGTTTGAGGTCGTTAGCTGCATAAATACACCTGTCCACCCCATACAATCAGTAAGAATCCAACTACTAACATGGCCAAGACCAAAGAGCTGTCCAAAGACACTAGAGACAAAATTGTACACCTCCACAAGGCTGGAAAGGGCTACGGGAAATTGCCAAGCAGCTTGGTGAAAAAGGTCCACTGTTGGAGCAATCATTAGAAAATGGAAGAAGCTAAACATGACTGTCAATCTCCTCGGACTGGGGCTCCATGCAAGATCTCACCGTGGGGTCTCAATGATCCTAAGAAAGGTGAGAAATCAGCCCAGAACTACACGGGAGGAGCTGGTCAATGACCTGAAAAGAGCTGGGACCACCGTTTCCAAGGTTACTGTTGGTAATACACTAAGACGTCATGGTTTGAAATCATGCATGGCACGGAAGGTTCCCCTGCTTAAACCAGCACATGTCCAGGCCCGACTTAAGTTTGCCAATGACCATTTGGATGATCCAGGGAGTCCTGGGAGAAAGTCATGTGGTCAGATGAGACCAAAATAGAACTTTTGGTCATAATTCCACTAAATGTGTTTGGAGGAAGAAGAATGATGAGTACCATCCCAAGAACACCATCCCTACTGTGAAGCATGGGGTGGTAGCATCATGCTTTGGGGTGTTTTTCTGCACATGGGACAGGGCGACTGCACTGTATTAAGGAGAGGATGACCGGGGCCATGTATTGCGAGATTTTGGGGAACAACCTCCTTCCCTCAGTTAGAGCATTGAAGATGGGTCGAGGCTGGGTCTTCCAACATGACAATGACCAAGCACACAGCCAGGATAACCAAGGAGTGGCTCTGTAAGAAGCATATCAAGGTTCTGGCGTGGCCTAGCCAGTCTCCAGACCTAAACCCAATAGAGAATCTTTGGAGGAGCTCAAACTCCGTGTTTCTCAGCGACAGGCCAGAAACCTGACTGATCTAGAGAAGATCTGTGTGGAGGTGGGCCAAAATCCCTCCTGCAGTGTGTGCAAACCTGGTGAAAAACTACAGGAAACGTTTGACCTCTGTAATTGCAAACAAAGGCTACTGTACCAAATATTAACATTGATTTTCTCAGGTGTTCAAATACTTATTTGCAGCTGTAGCATACAAATAAATAGTTAAAAAATCATACATTGTGATTTCTGGATTTTTTTTTTTTAGATTATGTCTCTCACAGTGGACATGCACCTACGATGACAATTTCAGACCCCTCCATGATTACTAAGTGGGAGAACTTGCAAAATAGCAGGGTGTTCAAATACTTATTTTCCTCACTGTATATATTTTGAACATCCAATAGTATACATGTATATGTGAATAATTTATAGGTGTATATGCATGTGTTTTATGTATGTATTGATAAGCGAAGTTTGATTTAAATCCTACGTGGCACCTCATATATACTTGCAAAGTTTCTCATAGTCAGAATGTTGTATGTTGCGGACCCATCAAAATAAAGCATTAGAAGATATTAAGCAGTCTGCTAATACTCTAATGACTGCTAGTTGACATGTAGTTGCAAAGTTACTTACTGCTAGTAGAATGTCTAAAGTGGACTATCAAAATAAAGTGTTACCGAAATTTCAACATTTTTTCAACATTAATTGCAGGTGCAAAAGTGATGTTGATTCAATGCACTTAACATTGACAAATCAACAATTTTTAACATTGATTCAATGGTTGCTTGCTATCAGGGTATACAAGAACAGTAATGGTATACACAATGACTCGAGGATATGTGTGTTCATTCACAGAAAGGTTTTTCTATGATAGAAGAGTCCATTTTTATGGGCATTACACGTCTTTCCTAAGGGGAAATGTAGTGAGAGTTGCTCTGCCCGCATTCTTTTGAGCAATAAAACTAGTGTTATCAGATGATTTGTGTTTGGTTGCCATGGAACCAGAGGCCTGTTCTACCTTTTTGTGGAGGGAAGGGGGAAGGGTCCACAGACCCTCATAGTTGCCTTGTTGGCGGAGTGTGGGCATGTTAGGGATTATTTGTTAAATATAACAAATAGTTGTGTGTCTGATTGGTCCAAACACAATTGCTACAAAATTCTTAGTAATAGTTTCACCTTTAAAAAATTAAGGGACCAAAACAGCTCCCTTAAGTCATCATCTACTCAAGAATGATGGCTGATTTCATGATCATTGCAGAGGATCATTTAATAAACCACTGGAGGATCAAAATAAACCACTGGAGACTCTGAATGATGTGCAATTATTGAGGGAATATAGGTTTGACCGTCAGTCAATCCTTCATCTCACGAGACACTCGAGTCTGACCTTGAGCACCAAACCCAACAAGGTTGTACACTCCCAACACTGCTTCAATTTTGATTGCTTTGAGGTTTTTGCTTGCGGTACTTTTCAGTCTGTCATTGGCAACGTCTTCAGAGTACACAAATCCACTGTCTGCAGAGCTGTCCATCGAGTGGCCTTAGCCCTGTGTCACTGAATTGACACATATGTGAAATTTCCTTCCAGGACATATTAGCGGAGCATTTTTTTTCTTTTTCTTTTTTTGCAGTTGTGGATTCCCTCTCATTTGCGGAGTGATAGATGGAACACACATTTGAATTCAAGCTCCTCACCAATATGAAGATTAATTTGTTAAATGCAAAAACTTCCATGCCATAAATGTCCAGCTCATATGTGACCCAGACAGCAAAATAACAAATGTTACTGCTGAGTGGCCCGGCAGTTCCAATGATGCACATGTGCTGTCTGAAAGTAACATTTATTGCAGTTTTGAGAATGGAACACACAGGGGCTTACTTTTGGTGGACGGTGGCTATTCTTGTCGTTCATGGCTGATGACACCTTTTAGAAATCAAGTAGGAGCTGCACAGGTAAAATTAATTTAAATAACCTATTTAAGATCAAACTGTACCAGAATGACAGGAAGAAAAAAGTATGTAGAAGGCTTGGAACAGCTCATGATCCAAAGCATACAACATCATCTGTGAAACATGGCAGAGCAGTGTGATGGCATGAGCATACAGAGCTTTCAGTGGCACTGGGTCATTGGTGTTAAGTGATGATGTGACAGAGGACAGAAGCAGCCAGATTAATTCTGAAGTGTATAGGGATATACTGCCTGGCCAGATTCAGCCAAATACAGCAAAATTGATTGGACAGCACTTCATAGTACAAATGGACAATGACCTAAAACATACAACAAAAGCAACCCAGGAGTTTTTGAAGGTAAAAAAAAGTGGATTATTCTGCAATGGCCAAGTCAATCTTCCGATCTCAACCTAATTGAGCAGGCATTTCACTTGCTGAAAACAAAACTAAAAGCAGAAAGACCCACAAACAAACAACAACTGAAGTCAGCTGCAGTAAAGACGTAGCAAAGCATCACAAAGGAGAAAATCCAGGCTTTGGTGATGTTCATGAGTTCCAGACTTAAGGCAGTCATTGCCTGCAAAGGATACTCAAAAAAATATTAAAAATAAACATTTTATTTATGATTATATTTATTTGTCCAATTACATGTAATTGCCTGAAAATGGGTAATGGGTATGTATGTATGAGACGTCACACAGACAGGCATCTGAGATCGGCTCGATTTGAGAAAGGGGAAAGGATTTAACCAGATTAAAAAAGAAAAAGAAAACACTGGGTAGATTTCTATCATTATAGGTTGGTTGTGTACACACACTGCTAACACACATTTCAGTTCAAACAACTTGTAAAAGTGCATGCAGCATCCGATGACCCCTTTAAAGTAAACGTAAATCCACAGCACTTTGGTAATTCTTTACACCGTGCAACCCGGTAACAACAGCGACGAGTCCCCAGTCTGTCTCCCTCTATGCTGCTTCCCGTTTCCCAGTGGCCTTTAACAGTCTCTCCACTCCAATCACTGCAAGGAGACACAGGTGAATGTCATTTTGGACTCTCCGACCGCTCTCTCCCGCTGCAAACTTTGCTAAACCTTGGCTTGGCTATTTATCATGCTAATTAAGTACTGGTGCTAAAGGAATCAAATCATCGGTAACACTTTATTTTGATGGTCCCTTTTGAACATTCTGTTGACACTAAGTAATGTTGCAACTACATCTCAACAAACTCTCATAAGAGTATTAGTAGACTGTCTGCTTCATATCTACTAACTCCTTATTGTGTTGGTCTCCCAACAGATATTCTACTGATTATAAGTAACTTTGTAAGAACGTGTCAACTTAATCTAACCCTAACCCTACCAGTCAACTAATCTAATGAGAGTTAGTAGAAATGTAGGTGCAACATTACTTATAGTCAATAGAATGCGTTAAAGGGACCATCAAAATAAAGTGAAACCAAATCATCTTAAAGGAATAGTTCACCCAAAAATTAAAATGTTATAGTCATTTACTCACCCTCATGTAGTCTGAAACCTGTATTCTTATATTGAACACAAAAGAAGATATTTTGTAGAACCAAACAGTTGTTGGTCCCCATTGATTTTTATTCACAAATATATGAGTATTCAGCATTGACAAGAGGAAAATTTACCTAGCACTATTGTCATACAAGAAGAGCAACATTCTTTAAATCTAACCTAAGTGAAGGTAAATTACATCAACAGTTATCATTCAAACGACTGCAGCTGGGTTAATAGAATGCATTGATGCCTTTGCATGGGTGTTACTAGTTGTTGTTACACAGAAAAAGTCAGGTAAAATTAGGATGTGTATTGACCCCAGAGAGCCAAATAAAGCAGTGATCATGAACTACTCTCTGCTTTAAAAGGTTCTACTGTTGTGGCATTTCAGAAGATGACCATCATCCTGATTGGGTTGAAAATTACCTGGACGACATTATCATCCATGGATGCGACATGTCAATGCATGACAAAGCACTTGAAGTGGTCTTACAGTGACTAGAAGCTGCTGGCTTGCAGCTCAATAAATACTTCATTGGAGAAGCATTCCTGCAATACTACACCAACTGTCAGGATAAACACATGCTGACCAAAGAAGTAAGTGAATCCAAACAATCTTGATTGAGACAGCCAGACAGATGAGTATTTAAAACAAAACCAGACAGTGAATGCAGGGATAACTGAAATGTCCTTCTTACAGGTGCTGGTGGAGTGAATGGTAGGAATGGAGCACACACCTCATTAATGGCAGTGCTGGAATGGAGGACAGGTAAGCATATCGGGGAAGTACACATTTGGAGCACTCTGAAGAACCACACTTGTAGAAATTTTGGGAATAGCTTAAGAACAAGAAATCACTGATAAGGGTCTATAGCCTTGTTCAAGTAGCCTTGCTTTCCATGTAAATCAGAAAGCATTAACTATTCACTAGCCACTCACTAAGCCTAGCAAATTAATTACTAGTTCTGGAAATTTTTGCTTTGTGTAATACACTTTATTAGAGAAGACTTCCTGCAAAACTAGACCAACCTGTAATACCTGTAATTAAAAAAGTCTGTTGTTGAGTTTTGATGGAAGTATGTTGTGGTGTAAAACCAGAAGGTTATTTTAAACCTTAAGCAAAGTCCCTTAAAATGTAAAAATCCTGAAAAAATATTTATGACCTTATATATGTTCTGAATCAATGTGTTGTCTTCTCTTTGTGCTGCATGAATTAAGTACTGGTGCTAAAGGAATCAATTCATCTTGAGAATAAGACTTTCAAAATTCATAAATCTCCCACTTAATTATGTATTTTTTCTTGCATAATACTATTGATGTACATGTTTTATTAACAAATGTATGAGTATTTAGCATATTAGGCGTATTAGGCACATTTTTATTATTGCATTTAGTGGAGTTTAACCCTCCTCAACAACAAGTTTGGCAACGGTTTGAAGGAAAAAAGAAACACAAAAACAGAAACACAATCCTTCCTTGTAATTAATAGCATGGATTAAGTTATATGGGTAACAGTTTAGAATAGGGAACACTAATTCACTATTAACCAGGATTTTTCCCTCAATATTAATAGTTAGTAAGGTAGTTGTTAAGTTTAGGTATTGTGTAGGATTAGGGATGTAGAATAAGGCATTAATATGTGCTTAATTAATACTAATAAATGGCTAATATTCTAGTAATATGCATGCTAATAAGCAACTAATTAAGAGACCATAAAATAAAGTGTTACCATTATATGCTAACAATTTGTGTATGTTTTGTTAATTAATTTACAAGTTATTTACAAGTAAGTTAATGATAAACTAATCATTTACAAGACATGACTATACATTCACAAATGATTAAGTAATATGCTAACGATTTACAAATGTGTCACAAGTTATCTTTAAAAAATAACAGATCCTTAATAAATGGTTAAAAGTTACTAGTTATGTTACTAGTTAATATATTATTAATCACTTATAAATCATTGAAATGTCAACATTGTACTATTATCTCAATAAACATTATAAATCATTTACAAAGCTTTCTGCATCCCCTAATCTAAAGTGTAAACTACTCATCAGTTGTAAATGTTTTACAAACCTTCCGGTTACAGGTTGTTTGTGTGTGTGTATATATTTGCGTACACACAACCGGAAACCATAAGGTTTGTAAAACATTTACAACTGATGAGTAGTTTACACTTCAGAATAGGGGGTGCAGAAAGTGTTTTAAATGCCTTGTATACAGCTACAGATCATTTGTAACAGGTAAGAAAGATCTACAAATGATGTGTGACACATTTACAACTGATGAGTAGTTTACACTTTAGATTAGGGGATGCAGAAAGCTTTGTAAATGATTTATTCATGTGTTTACACAACAGGTTTTGAACACTTTGTAGTGTGTACTGCAATGTAAGGGCTGACTGGTGAGGGTGTAGACAGATGTCTTCTCTGACACACGTGGAGTATTTTAACACTGTGCACCTAATGTGATCTTCAGTGGAGGGTAAAGCCGGTTCACATTATCACTAGATCCCACACACTCCACACAGAACACTCCATGTCTCTGAACACAACACAAGTCTTTGCTGGTGAGAGAAAGGGTTTAACACAACCCATTGGAATCCCCTGACTGTGACTGGAAGTCATTTACATGTTTATTCACTTGACAGCAAATAATTTATTATTCTTTAAAAAAAAAAAATTGTTTTAACATAATTGCATTTTTGTGCTTTTTAACAGACCAGCTTACAACTTTAACGAAACATATATAAGTTATATACCGATCATTTACTACAAATGTTTATTGAGAAAATAGTACAATGTTGACATTTCAATGATTTATAAGTGATTAATAATATATTAAGTAGTAATTTATTAACCATTTACTAAGGATCTGTTAGATTACTTCATGGTATGCTATTTTTTTAAAGACAACTTACAACAGATTTGTAAATCGTTAGCATATTATTTAATAATAATTTATGAACACATAGTCTTGTTTTGTAAATGATTAGTTCATCATTAACCTTTGGCCAGAGCTGTGGCATGAAGAGTAATATGTTGCTTATTACATAAAGAGCTTATGTTCCACTCCCATTTCCCCTCTATCTCCTTCCACTTTCCTGTCTTATGTACAAAAGATATAAATATAATGAAGGGAAAGTGTACATTTTAACAGTAAACATTATGTAAATTTTATTCTCCATCCCAATGCAGGGAAAATTTCTTATTAGTTTTATGTGTATTATTTCAAGTTTAAACTGTGTCAGTCACAGTGAAAGCACCAAAACGTGACAAAATGCCATTGGTAGAGACTGAAAGACACTCCTCTGTGATCCAGTTCGAAGACAGTAAGTAGCTGATCATATCCATTGGTTCTTAGGCTAGAACAAACTTGAACCTCCCTCAGGAAGGACCACAGTGATGTACTCTCTCAGAGCTCCCAGCTGGAAGATTGTTTTGAGCCCATTAGTTACTTGAGTGATCATAAATGTTTATGTTTATTCACTTTTAATGAAAAGCAGCCTTATTACTTTCATGTGAAACTGAAAGAATTGATATTTTGACCATTTTGAATCCCTGCTATTCATAATAGGCCTGTTGATATGTGTCTAAGGTAATAAAACATGCAATAAAAATATTACATACATAGTATAAAACAGATAGTATATAACAAATCTTTTGTGGGACTGATTTTGGATGTATTTTACAGAGCAACTGTAATTTATCAATTTGCAATAAGAGTACTCAGAGTCAGAGAGTGAGTTCTGACGTTTAATTTAAAAGTGATGCACATGTAAAATTAATAAAAACCTCCATTAATTTTCATGTGAAGTGTTCAAAAGATAACATCCATTGTATGTTTTTGAGAAAAAGGTCTAAAAGTGTTTTGAAAATAAAGAAAAAGCAATCGATTCTCCATTTTTTTTTTTTTTATGCAGCATGACCTAAAACACGTCCAGGGTTCTTATCGCATGTCTTTTATGTGTTTGTTAGAGACTGAATTTAAATCAAATACTACCATACTGCCCATAATACTTCTGAATGTGATGTCTACTTCATAAATATTGTGAAAAGTATGGAAACACATATTTTAGATCACTCAAACCATATATGGAAATGGAGCCCTATATATGGAGCCCTTATATGGTTACTAATGGGTTTTGATGGTCATCCAGTGGAAAACTTTAGTACTCTGCCTAAATAAAATCGGTAACACTTTACAATAAGGTTGTCAGTCCTCTGTCGTGTGTGTCATGTGTTCCTGCCTCTTGTGTCCATATTTGGTCTTGTTCCTGTCCTTGTTCTGTGTGATTATTCGTTTATTCAGTTCAGGTGTGTGTTATTATCTATGATTGTCTTGTGTATATAAGGTCCTGTCTGTTCAGTTAGTGTGGGTCTGGTCTACTCTTTACTCCCCGGTGTTCCTGTGTGTGTCAGCCCTGCCCTGTCTTGCCCTGATGTTATCATTAAAGACTAATATTTTGAAGTTACTCCTCGTCTCCGTGTTCCTCGTTCCTCCCTGCTGTGTACACCGTGACAAAGGTGTCATTTGTTAACATTAGTTAATGTATTAACTAACATGAACAAACAATGACCAATGCATTTATTACACTATTTATTAATCTTTGTTAATGAAAATACAGTTGCTCATTGTTTATTCATGTTAGTTCACAGTGCATTAACTAATGTTAACAAACACAACTTGTGATTTTAATAATGCATTAATAAAATGCTGAAATGAACATTAACTAAGATTAATAAATGTTGTAAAAGTATTGTTCATTCTTAGTTCATGTTTACTAATGTTGTTAACTAATGAAACTTATTGTAAAGTGTTACCATAAAATCTAACTGAAAGCTCTTTTTTTTTTAGATATACCCCTCATATTTGGAACACAACTTGTCCAGATCTTGATTTTCTAGCAGTTTTAAATATTTTAAATAAAATATGAATATTTAAATTTTTTAATTTTTTACTTTCATAAACTTAAACTTCCACTACTTTTTTTTTATAATATATATTTTTATAACTTTTTCACTTCTTCAATAATCTGGCAAGTGTCTTCTTTAAAAAGAGACCAACCTGTACTCCAAAGCATTTAAACAATTTAAGTTGGAAATATCATTTTCAGGACTATGCTCAAAAAGTGGAACTGACAGTTAACAGAATGAATGAACTTAGTCATTCATCATCTTGAATGACTAAGCTGTCTGGCATCCCATTAAATGCACCCTCTGTTCTACCCATCATTTCTCTCCTTTTATTACAGGAACTAGCGCTATTGTCATACAAGAAGAATTCTTTGAATTTGCCCTAAGTGGAGGTAAATTACATCAACAGTAATTATTCAAACGACTGCAGCTGGGTTAACAGAATGCTTTGACGCCTCTGCATGGGTGTCACCAGTTGTTGTTACACAGAAAAAGTCAGGTAAAATCAGGATGTGTGTTGACCCCAGACAGCCAAATAAAGCAGTTATCATGAACTCTTATGCATTGCCACACATGGATGAACTACTATCTGCTCTAAAGGGTTCTACTGTTTTCACTTCTATTGACCTGGCTTAATGCTTACTACTAAGGACAGCCATGGGTTCATTGCCTTTATAACTCACAATGGACTGTTCCGTTTTTTGTCATAATCCTTATCTGTGGCATTTCAGAAGATGAACATCATCCTGACTGGGTTGTCAGGAGTTGAAAATGACCTGGATGACATTATCATGTTTAATATCCTCTTTCTGGATGGAATCAAGAGTCTGAAGCTAAAAAATCAGAGACTGTGACCATCATACACTACACAATTTTCTATGAAATCTGTCAACTCAAATCTACAAACTGGCTCTGAATTTCAGCAACTAGTGTCAACTTCTCCAGATAGTAAATTGGTGGAAAATAGGGGCAAAAATCATGTAGTGTTTTCCAGCCTTTAGCTGCATGTTCCAGACCAAGGACCTTCTTGGTGTTTAGGAGTTCATCGTTCACCAGTGCTTTGAGTTTAAGAGTGTGAAATGGATACAACTCCTTTCTTCCCACTTTCGTCGCCACTCAGACTCAGAACATGACCGAACAGGATTTTGTTTTCAGTTGTTTGAGACTTTCATGTATGCCAGCCTAGCCTCCCACCATGTCTGGGGCATGATCTTTTTGAGGAGATATTTTTGCTGTCAGCTGATCTTGCTTTGTACAATTCATTGTACAAGCATTTCACATAAACTCAGTTGACATGTCTTCTTGAACATTTGCTTTTCAAATTTTGTGTTGTTCTTTTAATATGGCTACTGTATTTATCTCATTTAAATTAGCACTCGTTGGTGGTGATACACAGAGTAGTCAACAAAATGAACAACACAATTACACTTACATGAACTCCAGTAACTGAACTGGAAGTCTCTTTAGTAATGACTTAACCACAGTAGAATCATGTTCCTTTGCAGCATAATACATGGACTTCAATATTTGTAATCCCATGGGAGAAAACTAGGCCAACTCTACAAAGATGTCTTTCTCACCTCAGCCGTTGAAATTCCCGCCACTGAAGAGACAAAGAAAAACTGTTGTCCTGATGTCACTAAAGCCCAATTTATGCTTCTGTGTCGAACCTACGCCATAAGTTACGTCGTAGCTCTATGTAGTACGGCGTAACCAAATCTTGCCAAATATATTTTTGAGTGTAGTTTTCCTAAAAATGTCAAGATCTATTAAATATATAGTTACTTGGTCATAAATTAGAAGAAAAAAATGTAATTAACACTGGACATGTATTTGCTTCTGTTAATTATAAGAAATTGACAATATTTTTGTTAAATTTTAGATTTCATCCCAGGCAACTATTGGGGGCCATGACACAAAACGTGTCACATGGAACATCCTTTCCCGCATCTTCCATGATTATGTTGGGAGGAAGATCAACTGGAAGGGCATGAATGGGGAAAAAATCCTTCAAAGAGATGCACTGTAAAAAAAAAAAAAAGGCAACTTGATGCAGTAAGACTTTTGAGTTCTCTCAACAATTTATTTTTATTTTATTTATCCTTTATTTTACCAGGATAGTCCCATTGAGATACAAAATCTCTTCTTCCAGGGAGTCCTGGCCAAAATGGCAGCACAATAAGTTACACAATAAAACAGTTAAAACAAAACAAACAAAATCATTTACCCTACCCTACATCCAGATGATTACAATGTGTAATTTACTCATAGCAAGTACATGTTTCCTTCAAAGTAGACCATGAAAGGTTTTTAAAAATATTTACAGAAGGGAGTGTTTCCAGCATAATAATACTCTGCAACTCGTTCCATAACGAAGGAGCAAAAAAAGAGAAGGCAGTTTTGCCTAACTCAGAATGTATTCTTGGAACATGTAAAAGAAGTTTAGCAGAAGATCTAGTACGATAATTACAAGTGTAAAAAGATAAAAGACTGCAGATATAAGTAGGTAATTTTCCCAACAATGCCTTAACAATAAACAGCAACATGTGCACTTTCCTTCTTTGAAACAAAGAGGACCATCCCACCAATTCATACAATATACAGTGATGGTGCATGAAGAGGCACACGTAAAGCAGCATGGTATACATAGTCCAACTTTTTAAGTGAAGATAAACTTGCATGCATATAGATCACATCGCCGTAATCTAATACTGAAAGGAAACAACTCTGTATAATTCTCTTTCTTGCTTTAAAAGGAAAACATTTCTTTAGATGAAAAAAAAACCCAACTTTAATCTAAGCTTTTTTTAAAGTTTTTCGATATGTATCTGAAATCCTAGTTTGTCATCCAACCATATACCCAAGTATTTATAACAATGTACTCTTTCAATAAATTCTCCTTGTAAAGTTAAACTAGGATGATCTGTTTCAGTACGACAACGAGTGAAAAGCATGTATTTTGTTTTCTTTGAGTTTAAAACCAGTTTCAAGTTGGATAATGATAATTGCAATAACTGAAAAGATTCTTGCAAGAGCTCAATGGCTTGATTCACCGAATGTGCTACTGTGTATATAATTGTCATCAGCATATAAATGAATCCTAGCTGAGGGAGCAAGGTCATAAATATAAATAGAAAATAAAACTGGGGCTAAAATCGAACCCTGTGGAACACCTTTTATTGTTTTTAATTCATTTGAAATAAAATTTTCAAAAATAAAATAAATAAAAAATATTTGAAACAATAGTTTTTTAGTTCTGCCCAGTAAAGATACTTTGTTGAGCCAATGTAAATTTGTTTAATGTCGTTGAGGTAATATTTTTTTTTCTATTTCCTGGATGAAAAAAAAAAAGAATGTTTAAAAAGTCAACGCATTACTGATTTTATATTTATTTACAAATGACAAACCTTAATAGATAACCTTAATTATATGTAAAAAATGTTGTCTTTGCTTGTAAAACAAATTATAAGACTAAGATATCCAGGAAATGGATATAAGAGGCTGAACATGATATAGGCCTCAAAACTAGACACACTAACCTCAAGAACGGTGACAACCAACAAATGTTGAAAAAGATGAGCTCTTTACATCACAGTACAAAAAATAACTAACAATAATGACAATAACAACAACAAAAAAGTTTAAATTAAGTCAGCAAACAGCAAAACAATAATCCTATAATAGTAACTGCATAATTTATTCATGCTGCAATGCATGCTGGGAACTCACAAAGCCTTAATTTCAACAGTATGAAATTCTTTGTTCAGACAACTGTGTTTGACTAGTTGGGACAACATTCGGGGTAATTTTGTTGGTCTGACAAGGGTTTTTATGTAGTTTCTTTTTTTTTGTATTTGAGACTCAAAAGGTTTCATAAACTGGAAAATGTGCTGTTGCATTTGTTTACAGTGTGGAGTTCAGGAAGTTTCTCCTGTGTAAGTAAATGTAATAAATACTGCCTGGTTAACAGAGGTGGGTAGTAATGGAATACATTTACTCTGTTACATTTTCTTGAGTAAATTTTTGGAAAAATTTTACTTTTAAGAGTAGATTTAAAGATGGGTAATTTTACTATAATTCGAGTACATTTCTAATGAAAAAAATGTACTTTTACTTCACTACAGTGAGTGGCATTGGATTTTTAAATTATGATTTTTATGCTATATGTTAAGAAACACATAGTTTATTCAAAGCGCGCTGTCTCTTTTATCTGGGGCATGAACGATGCCCCATTCGCGAATGAATCACTCTTTTGAGTCGATTTTGTTAAAGGCCTTGAACAAACAAGCCTGCAAAACAGTCTGAATTGGTTCGCAAATCACTTTGATTGATTTGTTCAGTTCCCTGCAAGTACTGAATCATCTGAAGTGGTTTCTCATTTGTACCGGGTAATTTACGAACGGAGAACATAAAGATCTACAGTCAGTTGAAGCCAAATCTGCAAATTCTACTCTTGGCCTGCGATGAGGTTTTTTATTAGTTGAACACCGTGTGTGCTGTCTGTCAACGATTCCACAGGTATACATTAGATGTCATTTAAGTAATAGTACTGGTAAGCTAGATCGACTGTCAAGTGAAATGTGTAAAGTAAAATGAATGAAAAGTGTTGATCTCTGTATTTTATTTATAGTAGATTTGCTTAATTACATTGCATGAAATCCTTTTCCTGTGGCATGCTATGTTTTAATGACAGCGAGGACTGCTATGTGCACAATAATTCATCTTTAAATTAAAATGCAGATCTCATGTTATGAGAAAATATTTTAGCGAGAACAATGGTGCACACCTACTTTGATATTATGGCAGACTGCTGGATATTCGGTGGAACGGTCTATTGTCCGTTTTGAATAGGATCAATGATAATAATTTACTGTAGAACTACAGCTTCACGGAGGTGTTGAAGGCGTGTGAAGGTATCACCCCTAATGACTGACCACCCAAAGGGACATGGTAAGCAGCTATGGCTGCCACGAACACTCTAAAGGTGGAGGGGGTCCAACCTGTGGAGAATCGTTCCTGCAGGAACTCCAGATCTCAACCAACCGGGCAGTTAACTGGGACCAACTGACTATTTCCGCACCATGAAGTGAACACAATCTATTTCAAGGACAGTTTCCTCGTTGAGGGAGCTCTGGACTGGAGTACGGTCTCAACAGCCTCAGTTGAGAGACTGAAAGATATGAGTTGTGCCATATGAGTTGTGCCCCCTCAGGGGTCACACCCACAGTTTCCACAACTCCGGACGGGGGTGAAAAGATGGTCGTCTTACACATAAAAAGGGAGAAGTAGCCCTGGCTACAATGTTCTTCCACAAGATTCATGCAGTTTTGTTTATTAACCGCTAGGGTACCAAAAGTTACATAGCGTACCTACCTGTATAAATGTCAGATTGTACACATTTGTTTTAAAGGTAGTGGTTAAGTGTGTCCTTTAAAAAAATGGTAGCTTCAACGATATTTCATGAAACTTTTAAATGAAAATCTGCTTGTGTATTACAGGGGCTGAGAGAAAGAACCAAGTCTCCCGTGTCGCCACTGAGGACAACATTGTTAAACGTGATACGGTGGTTGAGCCTGGCAGCAGATAGGGGAAGCTCAAGGAGCCGTCCCACTGTCCGCATCTTGACTCAACAGTAGCCTGTTTAAGATGTTCATTTAAAATTGTAACATTCTATTCAGCAAAGAATCTTTAAATATTTATGTTTTTGTTTTTATTCTTTTTCATTTAGTAAAATGTTTTTATTAAATAAATCAATGTTCTTGCTACAATTTTTCGTTGCATTTTATTTTTCTGTAATACCTATTCAGTGTATACATAATAAAACTATGAAAATAGGTAATTACTGTGAATATATTTACAGTCTGTAATTAACTATTTTTATAGTTCTGTTGTAACTGGCTAAAAGGATGAATTTAGATTTTCAAGTTTTACATGATGTAATGTTTTATTAATATTAATAAAGGCAGACATTTTAAATATTCAAGCTTTTATAGAGCAATCTAGTATATTTAATGTTTGGTCTGTTAGATTTTAAATATTTCTGTAGCTAGTTTTGGCCAGATTAGTAGTTTTGAATGAAGGGTATCCAGACCGAATGATCCACTAATGAACGTGTCCAGCACCGGATGAGTTGCTTCATGAATGGGTCCGGATCAGATCCGGGCCAGATGAACAGCTTTATTAGTGGATACGGTAGGGTCTGGAACGGATCTGGTCCGGAGCTTGTGGTACCTCCGGGGCAGACCCGCTCAGCAAAAAAGATACTGAGATTTAAGAATCCATATTTGTTTTATTTATTCATTTATTTTGGCTTATTTATTTATATGTTTTGGTGCATCTATACAGTTAAATCATATCAATACAGTACCCTGGACAGCTACAGTACCACTCCATCAACCATCCACAAGTCTTCAATCCACAAACAAAATAAAAGAAAGATCTGATTTGCTACGGTGGGCATAACAATGCAGCATATCTGTTCTTGAGCTGGGCTGGTTGACATAAAATTTCAAAACAAGTGTTACAGCCCATTTTAATAGATTGAGACGCGAACGAGTGATGTTAACAGGATTCCAGCCACAGCCAACAGATCACCAAAACAACACATAAATTTAAATGATTTATTAAAGAAGAGTGTAAGGAATATAAGGAGCATTAGCTTCAGAGAGGCCCAAGGCCAAAATAACAAACAAAATAACTAAATAAAATAAAGGTATGTTAGGTCTGGTTTGGGTTCTGTTTCATGTTCTTGTCTTCATGTCTTTTATTTTGAAGTTTAGTCATGGTTCCTGGTTGTTTCATGCTTCCCTTTCCCTCATGTCTTGATGCTATTGGTTCCCTTGTACATTGTGTCATGTTTTCATTGGTTGCTTTTGTCATGTGTCTTGTCTCTCATTTGTTTGTTCATGTCATGTGACCCTCATTGTTTGTTATAAGTAGCCAAGTCATTGCCTTTGTTCCTTGTCGTGTATTAATGTTGTTACCTGCTGTTGGTGAGTCTAGTCCGTTCATGCCATGCCAAGCCAAGTCTGTCTCTGGTCAAGTCTGTTTCAAGTCTGTTCAAGTAAAGTCTGTCTTTGTTTGGATTTTGTTTGTATCTTGGATTTCACATTTGTAAATAAACTGCACTTGGGTTCTTCACTACGCTCGCCTTCAGTGGACTCATTACAGAATGTAAATAACCTAAGTACAAAGAAAAGAAAATACAAATAGTCTTCCCTAACTCCCTAAACAAAAACACATCACAAAATCAGTTCAAAATAAATAGCAGTCCTCTTCTACGCTCCAGAGAATTTTCTTAGTATAAACAGAATAAATCACGAAGTGAAACAGCCACAAACAATAACCACTAAGCCGTTGGTGATCTATTGATGGAGGCAGAATCCAGAGCTCTTCACGCCACAACAGCAAACGCCAAAGTGAGCTCACCATGTTTTGGTAGCGCCGCCCTTTTAAAGTCACCCGCTTCAGGATCCTCCAGTCACGTTCCTTGATGAAGAGCCAGTCCCTGTTGCTTTTATATGAATATAAATGTGATGAACAAGACACTCATAGTGCTTGCTATTTAATTCCATACGAAAGGTGTATTTATTATCCATTTTTTTATTTATTTTTTTTTATTTATTTTTTTATTTATTTTTTTTATTGCATTTTAACAGTACACATGTACGTATAAATTTCCATGTAACAGAGAAAACATACACAAAAAAAAACCTTCTCAGTATTTTACATTAATATACAATATCACCTCTTTTTTTCACCTCTTTTTTTCCAACTCCACCACATTTTAAAAACATTTTGAAAGGTCCCCAAACTCCATCAAAAATTGTGTATTTATCTCTTAATATATAAGTTATCTTTCCCATGAACATATTTGATACCATTTCTTTCAGCCATCGTCCTATGTTTGGTGCATATATACTTTTCCAGTTTAAAGAAATAAGCCATTTCGCTTGAAGAATACATATATTTATAAATATATACTCCATCTTTTTTAACTTGATCTCCTTAGGATATAAATGAAATAAAAAGATTAAAGGTGACAGTGGTATGCTAACATCAAGGGTCTTTTCTATCATTCCTTTCACTTCTTTCCAAAAATTCTAACTTCTTCACACTCCCATATACAGTGATATAGCGTTCCTTTAAAATTGCTGCATCTTAAGCAAGTATCTGGGATATTTTCATTATATTTATGCAATACAACTGGAGTTATATAAATCCTCATCAGCCATTTATATTGTAGCAGTTTCATTCGTGTGTTCATTGTTAGTGATTGAGCTTCCTTGCATGCTTCCATCCAGTCCTCCATTTGAATATCATCCTTAAGATCCGATCTCCAAGCTTCCAATTTACTGTTTGAAGAATCCTTTGATCCTGACACCAGCATATTATATAATGAAGAAATTAAACCTTTACTAAAACAATTTCTTGTCACTTCTTTTTCCAAAATAGACAATGGTGGCATATTGAGGTAATTATTTTGTGATTTCGGGATAAAATTTCTTATTTGTAAATACTTAAAGAAATGTTTTAACTATTTCCTCAAATGACATAAGAGTATTGTTAACAACTAGATCTGCTATCTTTCGAATGCCCTTGTCAGCCCAAATCTTGAAACCTGCATCTAATCTGCCTGGTTTAAATTTTTCATTGCCCCAAATGGGACTAAAACAAGATAAAGGGTAGAAGGCACCTAGATATTTTTTCACATCAAACCATACAGCTATCATATTTATAACTATAGGATTGGAAACATTTTTTTTTAAGATCTTTCAATTCTGAGGAATATAAACACCAATTTAAAGGCAGGCTAGAATTAATGGCAGCCGATTCCATATCCACCCAAGATGGGCAGTCCTGAGATAAAAAATAAAACATAATTGTTCTAAGTTGCACAGCCCAATAATACCAATGAAAATTAGGACACTGTAGACCTCCTCTATCATATGGTAAATATAGAAGTGTTAGACGGAGTCTGGAACATCTGTTATTCCAAATGAATTTAGTGAACATTTTTTTAAGTCGTTGAAATAGATGTTTAGGGGGAGGCAGAGGAATGTTCTGGAATAAATATAAGAAGTTTGGCAAATATTTAAAATATTTATTCTACCAATTAAAGATATGGGTAAGGACATCCATCTTTCAATAGAGGTACTGACATTCTCAAGAAGTGGATCATAGTTTACTTGCATAACATCTCCTAGTTTGTAAAATGGTCAACTATATTGTAAAAAAGTATGTAAAATGGTCAACTATATTGAAGGTTGCAACACAATTACTTGGTTGCTGTCTGTCAATCTAATTTAGATATAGAATAGAACTTTTACAATTGTTAATGTACCGATAAGATCTAATAAAGCAGGCATTGATGTATCAAGATGCTTTAGGAAAAGAATGACATCATCAGCGAATAACGCAATTTTATGTTCTATCTGTCCAATCTTAATGCCTGTTAATTCCACATGTCTTTTTACTGCTATTGCAAAAGGCTCGATGGAGATGGCAAAGAGAAGAGGAGAAAAGGGAGAACCTTGCCTACACCCTCTTGATACGCTAAATGGTTTTGAAACAATAATACTTGTCAACACTTCTGCTGTAGAACTATTATAAAGTAATCTAACCCACCTACAGTACTTTTCACCAAAACCAAATCTGACCAATAAATCAAACAAATAAGACCATTCAACCCGATCGAAGGCCTTTTCGGCGTCCAATGATAGTAGAGCAGTATCTTGTTCACCCCTCTGTTCATAAAGAATATTTAGGACTCTTCGAACATTGTGAAATCCTTGCCTACATTGTATAAAACCATTTTGATCCTCTCCTATTAAATTTGATCATGTACCTTCTAACCTCTTAGCCATAACTTTACTTAATATTTTTGTGTCTGAATTTAACAAGCTAATTGGCCGCATATTTTCACACTTTGTGTTAGTTTTTCCTGGTTTTGGTAATAATGTAATTAAAGCTCCTCTCATTGATGCAGGTAAAAGATCTTGATGATACGCCTCTACTATCATTTCCATAAAAGGAGTTTGCAGCTTTTCTTTAAATGTTTTATAGATTTCTATAGGAAGCCCATCTGGGCCCGCAGCTTTTCCTGATTTCTTAGAGTCAATGGCTTCTCCAATTTCTTGTAATGTTAGGTCTTCATCTAATTTGTTCTTTTCTTCAGTTGAAATCTGAGGTATATTTAGACTATCTAAAAATTGCATCTGGATATCTACATTTAGTGAGCACTCTGAGCTATAGAGTTTTTCATAATAAGTTCTAAATGTTTCATTGATCTCTACTGGGTCAACTATATTTCCAGTTGAACTCTCAATTATTGTGATAGTACGCTCCGTTTGTTGTTGTCGAATTTGCCAAGCAAGCAACCGTCCTGTTTTGTCTCCATATTCATAAAAATTTTGTTTCAACCTTAAAACTTTTGAAGCTGCTCTACTTGCTGACAATTCATTATATCGAGACCTGAGTAATAATAATTTCTCTTTTGCTTCCATTATATCTGTAGTTTTCTGGAAAATATTATTTTCTATTTTTTTTATTTGATCTTCTAATTGTTTCATTTCTTGCTTAGACTTCCTAGCTTTTGAACTGCAAAACCCAATTATATATCCTTGAATAAAAGCTTTGAATGCTTCCCATCTAATACAAGCAGATGTTTCAGATTTATTAATTTCAAAAAACAAATCAATTTGTTTGCCCACATATTCTACAAACTCTGGGTCATGAAGCCATCCTATCTGAAAACGCCATTTAGGGGGATTTTTTATGAATTTTGTAGTTTTGTATGATAAAGATACCGCTGCATGGTCAGAGATGACTATACTGTGATAATGTCATGAATCCAGTCTGTGCACTTCCGTTCATTCACCACCAGAGGTCACTCGCTCACCACATGGACTTTCACACCACACTTCACAATGGACTCCATTTCCCATCATTCATGGCACTGATTGCACACACAGCTGTAGGCACTGATCACACAGCATCACTAATCACACACTATTTAAACCCTGGACTTTCTCTCCCTCGTTGCCGAGTATTGTATGCGTTTACCGCTCCCCTAGCCGTAGCAACTCTACAGAGCCCGTGTTTCCTGGATTAACCCTTTCCATGCCATTCCGTGTTTCTGTTCAGTTCCTGTATTGTCCTGCGTTTTTCACTCCCCTAGTGTCAGCTGCTTTACGGAACGTTTGTTATTTTCTAGTCTGTGTTCCCAGTATTTACCCCTGTCTATCTGTTCGGACTCTGTTTATTCCCTTGCCTGGATTATAGCCTGTGTTCCCTGGATTATCTCTCTGCCTTGCCCTTTTGGAAACTGTTCGCCCATCGTCGACCTTCGCTTGCCCTAGGATTACTCTTTGTCTTGTCCCTGCCATACCTGTTTGCCATTGCTCGACCCTGCCTGTATTTATGACCATGCCTGTAAATAAAAGCTTGCACTTGGATCCGCACGTCTCACGTCTTGTCAGCCCTGTTACAGATAACTACTATCCGTTATATTGTTAAGCAATTGTGCAGAAATTAGGTAATAATCAATACGCGAGTATGTTTGATGCATACCAGAATAACAGGAATATGATATCGCTGCAGGATTAAGATCCCTCCAAACATCTAATAAATTAAGATCTTTCATAAATTCCTGTATCACCTTCCTGGCTTTAGTATGTGTTTTATCAATCCCTGTTGAACGATCTTTAGTAGGATCTAACACACAATTCATATCCTCTGCCATAAGATCAGGCAAATTAGCAATTAACAAAAATAAATCATTAAAAAATGTGGGATTGTCATCATTTGGACCATAAATGTTAATTAAATTTATCTTTTCTGAAAAAAAGGTACATTGTAAGACAATGTATCTTCCTAGTGTATCCTTAGTTACTTTCTGAACCTGTATTGGGATTGATTTATGAATTAAAGTCATTACTCCTCTCGCATTTGAAGTGTGACAAGCAGCAAAAACTAGCCCTTGCCATCTCTGACGAATCCTAATTGTCTCACTTTTTACCATGTGGGTTTCCTGAAGAAAAACTACTTGTGCTTGTAATTGTTTGATCCTATCCATTACCTGCTTTATTTTTTTAATATTGCCCAATCCTCTGCAATTCCAGGTTACAAATTTCACATTCCCTGTTTCCCCCATGATCTTTTACATTTCCTATTAAGAGGTATTTTGCCTTTTACAAACTCAACTATCTTAAATACTGAGAAGCAAAAAATAAAACTATAGACAATCATGAACAACACACTTAAAGAACATTCAACAACAGCCCCAATTTCCCCAGTAGCGTCCATACTACTGCGTTTGATCCCCCACCCCTTTCACTACGTATATGGCGCTGATTGGTCCACACACCCGTGAGGACCTATCAGGTACTTCTGCGTCTATATTTATCATCACAACCCTATTTGTAACATTACTGACACATATTATATTAAACTATAAACACACTTTTTCACATTTTCAGAGAACAATAATATCTGAACATACTTATTTTCAAATTAGTCTCGATTCACTATCGAGTTTCCACAACAAAAGGGATAGTTTATGGTTATTTTAAACCTACATTCAGGATTTTAATGGTACAGCTGGATTGAGCCCACCTTTATTCTGTCTCTAATCCTTCAATGAAGCTTTCGACCACCTCCGGTGTGTCAAACACCCTTGATTTCTCCTGGTGAGTAAGAAGCAGACGAGCGGGGTATATGATCCTGTGTTTACCGATTCCTCTCTCTCGCAGCTTCTGTCTCACTCCATCGTAAGCTCTTTGTTTCCTGTGAACTTCAGCCGAAACATCTGGGTGAAAGCGAAGAGTGTGTTCCTTGTATAAAATAACCCCCTTGGACCTGGCCACTCTAAGCACCTGTTCTTTTTGTTTGAAGTTTAGGAACTTCATTATTAGTGTTCTTGGTGGTGCACTGGCATCCCGTCTTGTGTTCCGAGCATCCTTATTTCGTTGTGGGCCCACTCTATGTGCGCGTTCCAAAACTACCGATTGAATCCATTTTCAATATTTTTGGAATCCAGGCCTCTAAAAACGCACACGCATCGCTTCCTTCTTCTTTTTCTGGTAAACCCACCAGCCTCAGGTTGTTCCGTCTGTTTCTGTTTACCATGTCATCAACCTTTTCTGTCAGTTTTTTAACTTCAAAAATTGGGAGTTTGCACGAGCACTAAGTTGAACGATTTCATCTTCTGCTCCAGAAATGCGTTCCTCGGCCTCCTTCACGCGTTCCTTTACCTGCTGACATACCTTTGACTGCTGACATAACATTGCCAATTTTACTCTTAACTCGTTTGTCCATTTCTTTAATGGCTTGTAACACATCTGCATTGCTGGGGTTCAACTCGGTTCCTTTAGTAGATTCGCTGTCATCATCTTCCTCTACCTCCTTTAGTACATCTGCGTAGTCAGAATCCTGCGTCATCTCTTGAGCCTCGTTATTCACTTTTTCTTGAGTTCTGTTCTTCTTTTTTGGTGCCATTTCGGTTGTTAGTTTTGTGCATTAAATAACAAAGGATGTATAAAAATTTTAAGTGAGCTTGAAGGATTTATATTCAAAATTATAGGAGGGTCGTTAACTCGCGTCTTCTCAGTACCACTCCATAAACGGAAGTCTATATTTTTTATTTTAATTCGTATCAATGTAACAGGCAGATACAACTACAGTCATGATTTATTCAAAAAGTATTATTATTCCAAGTCTTCTGAGGCAAAATGATTGATTTGTGAGAGGAATAGACGCGATCGCTGTCTCCGTCCATCCTGTGTGCTGCTGTTTGTGTGTAAATTCAAAAAATGCCACCAGAAGAAGCCTTTAGTCAGATTTGGTTGTGAAATGCTATTGGCTCTTTTGTGTCTTGTGACGATTGCGTCATGCTACGGGAGTATCTTTTTGAATGAGATGTGAGCACATTAACAGAGTGGGATCATTTTCAACGATTAAAACCTTATGTTTTACTCTCATCTTCGCATAAAGATATCGTATGGCTTCAGAAGACTTGGAATGCAACATGACTTGTTGTAATGCTTTCGTACTGCTTTTTTATGGTAAGTTTTTGCAATAAATACCTGTGACTGAACTTATATTTTCCTGTTACATGTTTTATACACCTGTTACATGTGTTACCGTGGGTAGGTTTATGGTAGGGATTAGGGGTTTAACGATACATCGATATAGATTGAATCATCGATTAAATTTCTAACGAAACGATGCATCGATGTCACACGTAAAATATCTATATGCAGTACCTTTATTTTTACACTCTCCACATCCTTAATTCCACGCAATGTCCGTCTACACATTTTCGCTAAAGCTCGCATTTTCGTTTATTCCCCGCACTGTCTGCATGTGTCAGAAAGAATGAGAATGAGATTTAACAAAGCGGTTCTAGCAGCGAAAAGACAGATGCAGGAAACGTTGTGCCTGCTGCTGGATGCAAATCATGGGTTTGGAAATATTTTGTATTTGGGAAAACAGATGGGCAGACAAAGAAAACCCTTGTTGTTTGCAAGCTTTGCCAGTACCAGCTGAAACACTGTGGGAATACAACAAACTTCATACAATACAACAAAAAGTATTTTGGCTGACGAAAAACCACCTCTTTCATGGTCACCCTCACCCTCCATGATGAACTTTTTTGCCATGAAATTGGTCCAAAACTCAAAAGAGCAATGAGTATTACTTCCGCGATCTCTTTTTTATGCAAGGATATGAGACCCTACAGTGTAGTTGAAAACAAAGGCTTTTGTCACCTACTACATACTCTGGAACCGAAGTACAGCATGCCATCAAGGCAGCACTTCAATGAAAGTTGCATTCCAAAGCTGTACAGGCAAGTTAAAGATAATATACAGAATACACTAACTGATGCAGAACGAGTTGCAATCACAACTGATGGATGGACATCCTGTACAACCGAAGCTTATGTAACTGTGACCTGTCATCATATTGACACTGACTGGCAAACGAAGAATTATGTTCTGCAGACACACTTTTGAATGACTCACACACCGGGGTAAATCTGGGTAAAGTCTTGAGAGAAGCATGTGAATAGTGGTGTATACTTGACAAAAACCTGCACTTGTCACCGATAATGCCAGCAACATGGCAATATCTGTAGAAGAGGCAAATCTGTCACCTCACATTAAATGCTTTGTGCATACCATTAACTTGGCGACACAGAAAGGACTGAAATGTGCTGGTGCAACACGTCTTTTGGGAAGAGTGAGACGAATCGTGTCATTTTTTCACCGCAGCACGACTGGTACTGCTGTTTTGAAAGAGAAGCAGAGGTTGCTCGGAATTCCAGAACACAAGCTTAAACAAGACGTGATCACACGCTCAGGGCCACATTAAGACCTCACTGGGCCCCGGGGCTATGACTTACTGCAGGGCCCCCCATCACAATAATTATATATATAGCTTTAAATAGGATTTTTATCCTATCAACATTTTTGATGCACTGAAATTTCATAATTCTTGTTACTAATTACAATATCACAAAAAATAATACTAGCCTAAGTAAAACCAAGCTTACTTAAGACAAGTAAACAGTCATGAATGACAAGAGAACAAAGATACATAAATCAACCTACTTGGTAGGTAAATTTAACTTAAAACACTGAATAAAAAACATTATATTGTATAAAGTAAATGTACAAATAGACTGAATAGTCTTCACTGTATAAATTCAATGTAGATTAATCACTTATTTTACAAAAGTGATTCAGTCAAGGACATGGAGTGATTTTCTTTCTGATGTTTGATTCACATTATTGACACAAATGGCAACAGCAGCTATATCAGGCTGCTTTTGAGGAATAGTTCACCCAAAAATTTAAATTCTGTTGTTTTTCTTAACCTGAATGAGTTTCCTTCTGCTGTTGAACGCAAAAGAATATATTGGAAACAATGCTGGTAACCAAACAGCTGCTGCATGACTTTCATAGTATGAAAAAAAAAAAGACAGAAATAAAAATACACTATTGGAGTCAATGGGGCCCAGAAATCTTCTTGTTATGAACATTCTTCAAAATATTTTCTTTTATGTTGAGGTGAACAAAGAAATTCATACAGGTTCAGAATAAATCGAGGCTGAGTAAATGATGACAGTATTTTAATTTTTGGGTGATCTATCCATTTATATATAGCCTACACTTCATATGCATGCTTTATCTTTAACTATAATGTTCATGTAAGACACAAATGACTGTTTACGAGGATACTCGCATTTTGACACATAGGCCTAACCATATTTGAACGTTTAAGCTCAAGGCGCGAAAAATAACTCAAGTTTAGGAAGGTGCTTAACGCGCCGCACGTTTTTAGGCTGTAACGCGTGCATTTGCCAAAATAAATTCTGCCCCGCTTCTTATTGTCCCTGAACTGTTAAATTTGTTTTTAAACCACAATGTTTAAAATGAGTTTAAATGATAAGCTAACATCATGACGCGCTAAACAATTGACATATTTCTACCGGATTATTTCTCAACCCAAAAGCGAATATAGGCCTATAGAGGTTGTTCAAATACAACAAGCAATATACATCCATCAAGTTAATAATCAAACTAACCTAAAATCTGTGGCGACAATGACGCTATGTTCTTATCTACTCCATGTGTCCGGTCCACTTGCTATTCCACAACTTCCACTCCATCATCAGCTTTAGTAAAATAACATGATAGCTGGGAATTTTACTGACTAAGTCATGTTTTTCCCTCTCTCCTTATTTTTATTTTTTTTAGAATAGCCCCTCTCTCACATTTTATTTTTATTTTTTGAATGGTAGACATTTTTTCTTTTCGAAGATTGTTCTTTGCATGACCATTTCCAGATTACGCCAGAACGAAGCGAAGAGAGATGAGTGCGGACGCAGCGGTCACCTGATAGATAGGCTACACAGGTCGTTCAAAAGCAATATATAAAATAAATGCATTTGATTGGTAAAATAAATGCAAACGTGAAGTTTCAATCTCTAATGGTACTGCACTGAAATTTATGGAAAAGCTCCACTAAATAATAGCGCTAATAAGTGGGAGGCATGGTGGGGCTTTGGCGATCGGCGCTACCAATGACCAGTCAATCTACTCCACAGCCAATCACGGGCCCCCTCCTTGCTCGGGCCCTGGGGCTTCAGCCCTGCCTAGCCCAATGGTTAATGTGGCCCTGCACACGCTGGAACAGCTCCTCTGATATGCTGGAGTGATTTTTGGAGCAACAAGCTGCAGTGTGTGCTTCACTGCTGGACAAAAAAACTAAGGAAACCCTCAAATGACGGCATACTCTCAATGAAAATGACATTACTGTAGCTGAAGATATGGTTAAACTACTCGCACCAGTGAAAACCGCCACCACCATAATGTGCGAAGAAGAGCAACCAACTGTATCTGTCATTGCACCTCTTCAAGCCAAACTGTTGGAACATTTCACTGTCACAGCTAAAGACGCCAGTGTGATTACAGAGATGAAGCAGGCAATGGCAGGATCATGAACATCGATATGTGAGACAAGTTCTATATAGAGAACTTTTTTAAGTGAAGAGGAGAGAGATGCAGAACTTATGATCCAGGAAGTAAGAACATATTTTTTAGTTTTATCAATGTTTTATTAATTAATTACAATTCCATTTCAATAAAATGCCATTTATACATGTATATATATTTTACTGCCCTTCCATTTGCTAGAATGTATGTCTGTTTTGCTCTACAGAATGACACAGTGTCACAGGCTGAGAATGCAACAGCTCACTCATCTGCTGACAAAACTTCTGATGATGACCCTGAGTTGATGCCAGTGTCCCAGGTGTGTACAAACAGTAGTTAAAATTTGCCTTTTCTTTCATTCTTGTAACTGGCTGCAAAAGTGATTTGTGCTTAGTAACAACCGTTAAAGGCATGATATTTTGTTCTCTGACATAACTAAGCCTTGGATTCTTTTTCATTTTAGATTATGTCCCTTCTTCCAAGAAGTCAAAACCATTAGAGGATCTCTTTGGTGACACCTTCTGCACTATGGACCCTGGCCAGACTGTCAAGACCCCTAAAGAGCTGGCCCATACTGAAGTTGTTAAGTACAGAGACACTGCGTCTTTGAACTTGGGGGATAAGGTGTTGGAGTGGTGGAAAAGTCATAAAACTGAGTTTCCCCTCCTGGCAAACCTTGCCAAAACTTACATGTGCATTCCTGGTACCAGTGTACCATCCGAGCATGTGTTTAGCACTGCAGGTGATATTGTCCATGCAGAACGCAGTGTCCTCTCTCCTGAACATGTTGATCAGTTGATTTTTTTAAAGAAAAACCTCTCAAAAGAGACCACTGCAGCACTTGTTTGAATGTTAGATTTTTTTTCTACAACTAGAGTACCTCAGTGATTCGCACTATTGCACATATTTGCACAAAAGACTGGAAGACTTTTGACTGTTGCTATCATAAGCTTGATTGATTTCATGTGACTTCATTTTCCCCATTAAATTAAGACAAACAACTCAAAACAATGAAGGACCCTGCAAATTGAAAAATTACACTAAAAGGGTACCTTGAGTGCCAAAATTGACGCCAAGGGGTTCTGACCAAGCGTCAATATGTGACGCGTTGGAAATGAGAACGTGTTGCTTTATTTGATGTGCAGCAGTGCATGTAGTCATTGATAAAGTCACCATTTCGCGCAAGTTCTAAGAGTTGTTGATCTGGGTGCATCTCTTTCTGTATTTCCAGAATGATAGCATGTCTCTGAGCTCCAGTAGTAAATGTATGCAGATAGTTTAAAATAAAATTTAAAAATGTGCTTACGTGTCCAGATGCTGAGGCCACAGTGGACAAAACCAGATTTAGTCTGTGAGAGCAGCAATGAACATAGATGGCATTGGGAAATGTTCACTTTAGGATTACATGGACACCTCCATGGTTCCCTGACATGACAGCTGCCCTGTCAAAACACAGACCAACACACAGAAGCGGGTCTAGTTCTAATGGCTCCAATAACTGTAATATTCTTTCTGATATTCCTGCAGCAGTTAGGTCCGATGTGTTCATGAATCCAATTGCCCTTTCCTTAATAACTCCTTCATGAATGTAGCATATACACACACAGCAACGAGTTCTTGTTTCAACATATCTTTGTACTCATCTGCCAGAATGGCATAATAAGTATTAGGAACGTGTAGTTCTTGCCTTATTTTCTGGAGTAGCACTGTTCTGCACATCCCAGAAGTTCATTCTGCATGAGTGTTGAATTGTGCGGAAGCTCTTTAAGCCTTGCCCCGATGGCTGGGTCATATAAAGAAAGTTGGTAACACCTTATTTTACGGTCTCTTAACTTGTTGCTTATTAGCATGCATATTACTAGAATATTAGCCATTTAATAGTATTAATTAAGCACATATTAATGCCTTATTCTACATGACCTTATTCTACATCCCTAATCCAACCCAATACCTAAACTTAATAACTACATTACTAACTATTAATAAGCAGCAAATTAGGAATTTATTTAGGGAAAAGTTGTAGTTAATAGTGAATAAGTGTTCCCTATTCTAAAGTGTTACCAGAAAGTTCCCTTTATTAAGGGCGTCGCCACTTTCTTTTTGTGTCCTCTGAGAGCAATATCTTGTTTTGCACACAGCATTGCTATGCTGAGCACAGCTTTTAAAGAGCCTGTCCTCCAACAAAAAACGACCCTATAGGTCGTTTGTGCAAGCCCTTATTACGACCTATATTTACGTTTTAAAGTTAAGCGCCCTCTAGTGTGCGTAAAAATTATGACAGTCTCGTGTTGCGTCTGTCGTCATGAAATGACGTATGACTGTCATTACCAATCAAAATGCGTGTTTATTTAAATGCAATGTGTGGACTTTTTACACCGATCTCACAGTATTCGTACATATTTTACTAGGTGGCTAATTCGTACGAATGACCACACCTAACCCTACCCCTTACAGGAATCGTGCACAATCATGATTTTTAGCACACATTTCATGAGCGCGTGCGTTCTCTGGGATCGAACCCATGATCACGTAATTACATATCGTCATATAACGTCTGACTGCCCATACCGAGGAAGCACTGCAGTGTCTCATCAGTAGCTTCGCTCGTGCATCTGATGAGTTTGGGCGAATGCGAATGCCGAATGCAGGATGGCCGGATTCCTAAGGACATCATGTATGGTGAGCTTGCCTCTGGCACCAGACCAACAGGCAGACCAGTGCTCCGGTATAAAGACGTCTGCAAGCGTGATCTGAAAGCCGGCAGCCTGAATCCCGCAGACTTGGAAGCTGCCACCGCAGATCGTGTCAGCTGGCGGCTCACCGTAAGGACCAGCATAAAACTGAGCGAGAGAAAGAGAGAGGACCAGTGGGAGGAGAAGAGGCAGCGTAGACGGCAGAGAGCAGAGGCAGTGTCCACAGAAGCAGAAGCAGTCTCAGGCTTCATCTGTGGTAACTGCAACAGACTCTGCCGCTCTCGTATCGGACTGTTCAGCCACAGCAGGCACTGCAATTCAACAACAGACTGACTTGGGCGCAGATACTCCATTGTCTCCCGAGACAGAAGGATGCCAGAATATATAACGTAATGCTCCACCAACCGAACTACACGAAACCTGAACTATAACGCAGATAAAAGAGTACAAAACATTAATATGAAAATGTCCTGTTGCCGATAGGGGCGCAATTGTAGTATACGCTCTGATGGGTCACATTTCAGGGATTTGGACAAACGACCTATACGGGCGTATTGGTTGGAGGACAGGTTGCTTTTAAATGTTGTTCTTTATTTCTTTGTACAAATGCATCCCAATGCAACTGATTCAAAATCCCTAGCATGTTTGGCATGTGGCTCTCTCTGTACACATCTAATTTACCGAGCGCAACCATGCGTGTTTTTCCACTAGCATGATGGAGACAAGTTTCCAGTCCTGAAATCCATGTCTCATGAAGGAGTGCTCACTCGTGTATTTCAGACAGATCTGAAGGCGGGCCTTGCGACAGTGATCCTCTTGTCATTTCTAGATATGGCCATAATACTCATGTGGTGGGATGGGCTGCTGAGTTGATTGGTGACACTCCAGTAAAGGACCAGCGACAGATGAATTGTTGTCGGATGAAGATCTAATGGCTAAGGTTATAGTGTGGATAACCTTAACAGGTGTAATAGAATTGTTTGTCTTCCCTGTTGAAAAACCAGCATACACTGTAAAAAAATAAAAATAAAAAGTTGATTCAACTTAAAATAATTTGTAACCTGGCTGCCTTAAAATGTTGTGTTCAATAAGCTAAAAAAACGGAATTGCAGTACCCATTTCAACCGCTAGCTAGCAATATTTCATACTGCACCTTTAATCTGTATGATCCTGCCCACTTCCATTTGGTCGGAAAACACAGCGTATTGCTGTCAAGGAATCATGTTATGTTTACATAGCTGTTTCTCTGAAAAATAATGCTATAGCCAGTAACTCTACTCTGAAATGTGCGTTCCAGGGCGGAATGCCTTTGTTTTTGCAGTACCCATTTCATCCGCTAGCTGTCAATCTTACATACTGCACCTTTAAACCTAGAATTAATAGTTGGGGTAACAAAGGTGACGCTAAATCAACTTTATACTTTGTCTAACCAACTAGTTTTTAGTTATCCCAACTAGATGAGAAAGTTGTGCTAACCTAAATTCAAGGTGACACTACATAAAATTAGACCAACAAATGTTTACTGATATTGAGTTGTTTAAACTAAGCATTTTGTTGAATAAACTTATAATTATGAGTTGTTCAAACTGAAAACAAATTGGTTAAACTAAGCATCTTGTTGAATTAACTAAAATTTTTTGGCAGCAAGGTTACTTTTTTCTAGAATAGTTCATCTTACTTGTAATGCTAAGTTCATTCAACTGGCTGAACTATGTAATTTGCCCACACAACACAGTGTATACTGTGTCTATTTATTGTGTATATATAAACACAAACACATGCATGTATATATTTAAGAAAATATGTTATGTTTATATAATAAATATATTTATATATTATATAAAACATAAGAATATGAATATATAAATGTATAAACGTAAATATTTTCTAAATATATACTATATGTGTGTATATTTATTTATATATATATATATATATATATATATATATATATATATATATATATATATATACTATGCACAGTACACATACATATATAATGTAAACAAAACTTTTATTTTGGATGCGATTAATCACGATTAATCATTTGGCAGCACTAATTTTAATTCCTGACAGCCAGGAGTGCAAGCACAAAACCTACAACTGGTAACTTTAAATACAATACATTATAACACAAAACCTCAAACACATTTACTACACAAAGCAAAAGGTAGTGTTTTTTAAATTGTTATTATTGTATTATTTTTCAATTGCACAACAATACAGTAGTGTTATGGCTTACATGGTAAGACTGGATTTTCTTTGTGTATTAGATGCAGGGCTTTGTCCTGCTTGTACAGCCTATTTCGCCCTCTTCAAAAGCACTTCAGCTACCACTGGGATGGATAAAATCCATAAATATCATGTCTGTTTTAGAAATATGTAAAACTTTTTACTGTCTTTATTGACTCATTATCAGGGACGTGCAGAGAGTTCCTCAGGGGCAGGGGCAGGGGCTCAAATGTAAAATAGGGGCAATGTAAAAAAACAAAAAACAATTATAGGTCAAAAGTTTGGATACATTGCTATTTTATATTTATGATAGAAGTCACTTATGGTCATCAAGCTTGCATTTATTTGATCAAATATGTAATATACTTTAAAATACATTTTATGCAATTCTGATTTATTATCAATGCTGGAAACCTGTGATACTTTTTTCAGGATTCTTTGATTAATAAAAAGGGGGAAAAAGCACAGCATTTATTTAAAATATAACTTTTGTAGCAATATACGTTGAAAAGCTTGAGGTCAATGTTTTTTTGTTTGTTTTTTTGAAAGAAATTAGTTTTCATTCAGCAAAGATTTGCTAAATTGATACACTCTAAAAAATGCTGGGTTAAATACAACCCAGCTACTGGGTTGTTTTAACCCATCGGTTTGGTTAAATGTTTAACCCAACCTTCTGGGTAGTAACCCAATAGCTGGGTTTATCCATAGTTTACCCAGCGCTGGGCCCCCAAAAAGTATCACAGGTTCCAAAAAATAAAAATAAAATAAATAAATAAAAATTTAAAAAGTAGCCCAGCTGTTTCCAATATTGATAATAAATCAGCATGATTTCTGAAGGATCATGCACTGAAAACTGGAGTAATGATGCTGAAAATTCAGCTTTGCATCACAGAAATAAATATTTTAAAGTATATTAAAATAGATAAACACTCTTTTAAATTGTAATAATATTTCACTATTACAGTTTTTTTTCTGTATTTTTCTGTATTTTTGATCAATGATAAATGCAGGCTTGATGAGCATGAGACACTTTCATAATGCTGCATAATTATCAAAAATAGTAACATGATAAAGTCCTTTCATGTCACCATTTTGCAGGCCTACACTTCACATAATAGGCCTGTAGGTGCACTTGGGCTTCATTAACTGTGATAGTTTCATGAAATAGTAAACGGTGCATCATACATAATGTAAGTGAATTGAATAGCCTACTGCTTAGCATTATTGCGACTTTTAGCGCTGCACAGTTTTGCTCCATACTATTGTAGTCATTTAGCATCCATTATCTCAGCGATGTAATTTGATTTATAAAATGAGACAAACCGCAGATCCAGATCGCTCCACAAATAAACTTGTCTGTCCCGTGTAATTTTCAACCGATTTATGAATAAGAAAGGAAAATGACTGCTCCATTTCACATTTTTGTCTAGTGAAATTTGAACTTGTGCCAGATCATGATTGGTTGGTGACAAATGGTCATTGATGAATTATGTAATATTCTAAAATATATAATAGCCTATATGGATTTTTAATTAAATCGACACACTAGCTTTTATTATTTATGAAAAAAAAAAGTTTAAAATATTGTTTGGTTTATTTTTTTTCCTTCCGGCGTCGACCCACTCTCTGAAAGAACCATATTTGAGAGCCTCGGTTTCCGAACAGACTCGAATATCATTCAGTCAAGCAAAATGCACGCAACCCATAGCAACGCCTCAGATTGACAGATCAAGTAAACAGGAATTTTCCGACTTTTGAGCGATTAGTTACCTTTTTGTACACATTGCCATTTTAATTATAATTCAAATGCATTTTGTTTTAATTGACTACAATATCATTGCTATTTGTCTGAGAGGGGCACTTTTGAATAATTTTGAAAAAGGGCAGGCACAACAAAACTAAGTGAACCGAACATGTCTCCTCCCGGTCACCGTAAAGAACAACTCAAGTGTGACTATTCTTTTACAACCATTTAGTTTTTCTGAATCAAGTCCACTTTTTTTTAATACATCAAGTGCACCAAGAGTCACCCAGATCCATACCATTCTGACTGAACTTTGAAAAAATCCCTTTAAGCCTCTGGTGTCGTTTATTTAGGAGTCACAAATGTATTGTTTAGTGTTGTCAAATGATTAATCGCATCCAAAATAATAGCTTTTGGGTCCCACTTTATATTAGGTGGCCTTAACTACGATGTACTTACACTTTAATTAATCTTTTGGTACAATGCACTTATTGTGTACATACATGCTTTTACATTGCAAATATATTTTTTTAAATACCTGCATGTAATTACATCTGTAATTATTTTCTGTAATTACATTTATAGTTACACTGTTGACCCATACCTTAAACTTTAACCCACCCATAAACCTAAACATACCACCAAACCTGTACCTAACCTTACCCATATCCACCTCAATAGCAGCAAAAGTGTTTTGCAATATAATATGAACACAGTAAGTACATTGTACTTATTTTTTGATGTAAGTACATAGCAGTTAAGGCCACCTAATATAAAGTGGGACCAGCTTTTGTGTACATAATAAATGCGTGTGTACTGTGTATATTAATTATGTATATATAAATACACACACATGCATATATATATTTCAGAACGATTTTATGTTTTATATTAAACATATTTATTCATAATATATATTATATGAATATAAATATATTCATGTAAATACATGTACATATTTTCAAAATATATACTGTATGTGTGTATATTTATACATAGGCCTAAATAAATATACAAAGTACACATATATATCATCTAAACAAAAACGTTTATTTTGGATTAATCACGATTAATCATTTTACAGCACTACTAGTATTGTTCACAGTCAAAACAGAACAGAGACTTCAATTATATAATAGTTTCATTTTTATGAAGTACAATATTTCTTTTTTTTCTTTAATATTTGGTATTTTGAGATTTCATGTTACAAAACAATAATCATATCAAAATTACAGACCATTTATTTTTTATGTGTAAATAATAGTATAATTTCTTTAAAAAAAAACAACATATTTACACTACTTTTTAATTAATGCAGTATTAGTGATGCATCATTAGTGATGAATACCGACTGTAAACAAGCAGAATCACTGAAGGAAAGAGGAACAACAGGAACAGAAAAAAAGAGAAGAGACAAGCAGAAGCACAACGACTACAATGGACTTAATCACGCAGCCCATGAGATCAAATGAAATAAAAGAATCTCTCACTATCTCTCAATATCTCAGCAAAGAATGATTAAACAGCTCCAAAAACAGCATTTCCATCTTCTCTTATTACAAAACCGATTTGACTTTTTTCTTTCAGAGGTTAAACAGAGGATTAGCAAGGTGATGTTTTGAGCTTTTCATTTGAAGTCACCATTATGGCTATTGGTGTTTCCTTTAGTTGAGCATTTGACTCTTAACTTTTGTTGACTCTCTCTAATTAATTGCTATAGCACTTTATTAAAAGCACCTTTGTATTATTACAGAAATAGATTGAAGGTGAAACAGATCAGTGGAAGTTAAATGTTTATGACTTTCAGTTGTGATACACTTTAATCACTAGTTACTCAAAGCAACTATAATACTCATACAAATCATATTCAACAAATACACAAAACTGGGAACTGTTAAGTCAAAACTAAATCATCAGCAAAAATAAAAGTGAATAGCAAGAATCAAAATAAAATAAAACTCAATTACCTCAACTGCAGCACTTCTTGTATTATACTTCACTTTTCAACTCTTTGGAAAGCGTTAACTTCAGTTTTGATCAAGAACTACAGTGACCGGGGAGGGGACATGTTCGGTTCACTTAATTTTGTCGTGGCCATGACATATTAACTCATGGGAACGTGATATTATGTCATGGCCACAAGATATTAATTTGTGGGAATGACATATTAACTTGTGGGACCGTGATATTATGTCCTGGCCACGAGATCATTTTGTTGAGGTAACAACATCCGTAGAGTTGTGGCCACGCAATGTGAAGTCGTGACCTCGAGATGCTATGTTGAGGGAACGACATATTGAGGGCCACGAGTTTAATGCGTAACCAAACCTGCGTGACCATAGCAACCCGGGATTATCAGAGATGGATAATTTTTTTTTTATTAACATTAAACAATTAATTAATATTTGTATATTACTATTATTATATTAACTTCTTAGGGCTATATTTATTGTAATATATGCTTATTTCCCCTTTCCATTCATGTATTGCTTTAACTAATTAACATTCTGTATAATTACACTATTATTTGCTACCATATATTTTGCAAATACTGTAAATGCCTGACAATTATGCCAATAAAGTTTTGACTTTATGATTGTATTTATGACCATGTGTGATGATAAATGAGCGTGTTGTTTTCACTTACAAATGAAACTACGTGAATAATTCATTCCTCAACGAAACACTATAGCATTCATAATTAGTTCATAACTATTAATTCATAATAGTCTATTAATTAGCCGAAATAAAATGAAATATATGTTAAATTTAAACTGCATTCGAGTAAAAAATTCAGTCAGCATAATCAAAGCTTTATTGGCATATTGCGCATTTACAGAAGGCTATTATTTACAAAAGTATTCAGAACATTAAGTAACGAGATCAAAATGAAGGGACAAAAACGAATATAAAAATATAACCAATAATAATAGGCTAATAATAAATAATATACAAATATTACGATAAAAAGATGATCAGTTAATAGACTTACAAGACTGTGGGATGGATAAAAATGTTTTCTTATAGGCCTATTTTAATTTTATTTACTTTATGTAAAATTTATTTATGATAATCTTCATTTGAATGCTGTTTACATTGCGCACAATACAGTCCGGTAGCCAAGGCCTATTATGTAATAATTTCTATAATAATTCATATAATAATTTCTTAATTCAAAATAAAATATTAATAAATCCTGGGTTGCTATGATCACGCAGGTTTGTTTACGCATTAAACTCATAGCCACGAGAAAAATACGTTGTTCCCTCAACATAAGAAGTTGTGAACACGAGAAATGGATGTCGTTCCCTCAACATAGCATCTCGAGGCCACGACTTAAAGATGTCGTTACCTCTACAAAATGATCTCGCAGCCACAACATACAATCACATTCCCACGAGTTTGTCGTGGGCACAACAAAACTAAGTGAACCGAACATGTCCCCTCCCGGTCACCGTAAAGAACAACTCAAGTGTGACTATTCTTTTACAACCATTTAGTTTTTCTGAATCAAATCCACTTTTTTTTAATACATCAATTGCAGCAAGAGTCACCCGGATCCATACCATTCTGATTGAACTAAAAATAATAATAATAATAAAATACTGATAATAAACTTTTAAAAAAAAATTAAACTTAAAAACGCAAAACCAAACAATACCAGTATAAAGAATTAAATAATGTTCCAACAGGATAACAGGGTCATTAAAAAAAAAAAAAAAAAAGAACCCCAACAATCACAGTCTATGTGCCTGCTTATACTAGCAGCTATGAAAAAGTAACTTTTAGAAAAGATTGGAAATTGAAAGCACATGGGTTTTTTTGTTCAAAGCTGGATCAAACTAAGTGTAAACCCTTTGTTTGGAACAATGATTATTTGTTTACATGAGTAAACATAACAGTGCTATTAGATTGAAATTCATTTGACAAGAGGACAATGATAGCTGATGGTCTCAGATTTATTACACATCTAAGTTGCAAAAGGGTTTCATCTATTATCAACTAAAGAGTGTTACCTGGTTTCACTATGGCAGTTTCACCTGGTTTCCAAACCAGCATGCAAATGACTTTTTATGAAGTACAACAATACAACAAACACATTTATGAAAACTTCTCTTTTCATTGTTTTTAAACTTCATGAAAATCTCATGAAACGGCCAGCTTCGCCAATTTTCATAATCACCTGAGCTCCACCTGCTTCCCCTTTGATTCTTGGAAAAAGTATAAGCAATTACATTTGACATAGAATTTGCATTGGCTTATCTCAGAAGAGTGAACAGAACTTCAGAGTGACGTGTGGAAAAATCAGCTGAAGAGAGGATTTTTTTTTCTCTGGTAAAACAGTAAATATATACTTATACTACATCTGAATACCTTTACAAAAATATGTCTTTCTTTTTTCTTTCTTTCTTTAAAACTACATTGTTAATAATAAAATGGTTTTCTTTATTTGGTAATAAGTGGATCTATAATATAAGTGTCTTTGTAATACATATAAATGCCTTAAATGTAAATTATATAGATCAGTTTAAAACTGAGTTGTTTGTTTCATGGTATATTCCAAGTGTTCAATATCTAATAGAGTTATTCAATGATAATAACTACCCTAGTGAAAAATAAATATACTAAAATGTATTTGAAATTAATGTATTTCATGCCAAGTATTGTGCACAGGTAGAACTCCAAATAAAGCTTAATTCAAATTTTTCTATCAGTACGTCTTGAGTGATCAGTTAGTAAATACAGTGGGTACGGAAAGTATTCAGACCCCCTTAAATTTTTCACTCTTTGTTATATTGCAGCCATTTGCTAAAATCATTTAAGTTCCAGGTGTGAAAAACTTGTTGCATCTTTCCCAAAAAGACATGGCTGTATTAGATCAAAAGGGTACTTCTACTAAATACTGAGCAAAGGGTCTGAAAACTTAGGACCATGTGATATTTCAGTTTTTCTTTTTTAATAAATCTGCAAAAATGTCAACAATTCTGTGTTTTTCTGTCAATATGGGGTGCTGTGTGTACATTAATGAGGAAAAAAAAATGAACTTAAATGATTTTAGCAAATGGCTGCAATATAACAAAGAGTGAAAAATTTAAGGGGGTCTGAATACTTTCCGTACCCACTGTATGTTAATAAATTTGAACTGTACTTAGTATGAAATAAATGTATTTTAAATATTATCTTTTTTACTAGGGTACTATAGCATAAGTGTTCAAACAATATGAAGACTGGGTAGCGCACCGACACATCAGATACACAGATAACTCCGTTTTTAACAATTTATCTGTTTTTGCAAATAAACTCTTCATATACTATTTTAATAAATTAATTTAATTTTTCATTTATTTAATTTTTTTTTTTACATAAAAAATGTATTTTATAATCATATCCTTTACATGTTTTGAGTTACTGTGATTTTGTGCAGGTCAATTTCAGATCCTGAGACGAGAATGTCGACTGCCTTACCCATGAATTCTTTTGTCATTCAGCTGCAACCACCAATACAAACAACAGCAGTTGGGACTGCCACAAATGCTCCTGCGCCTGTTTATGTCCAACAGCTAGCAGGACTTTCACCTCTTCATGGACTTCAGGCATTTCTGACAGGCCAACCAAAAGCTCTTGGGGTAAGAAATTTTTCATAAACTCAAGTAATTGGTGTTTATTTGCACATGTCAGTGCGAGGTAAGAAAAGTACATGATTTAATTCTAAGGAAAGAGGGGTACACACATTAACAAAGCATAAAAAGTTTTATATTGAAGAATCTGACATTTTGCCTTGGTGAAAACAATGCAGTAAAGACACAAACATAAGATAGGGTTTATCAGTTAGAGAGTAAAACTGTCAAAAAATGTGAAGTAATGGAATTGCATATCCACAAATCAGTATGTGAATTTATACAATGAAAATTGCACTATTTTTTTTATATTTTTCTGATACAATAGTAAGTCCATAACAGCTGTCAAAGATTTATGTCGTAAATTTGATACTCATTTACTTTATAAAAGACTCTTTTGTCCTATTCAGAATGTACAATTTTCTTGTCCTACACAGACTGTCCAGATAATGATTGGTCTAATGACTCTCCTGTTTGGCATTGTGTCAACATTTTATGCAGAATCCATCTTCATCTATAGTGGTATTCCTTACTGGGGATCTCTCATTGTAAGAAATTATACTTAATTATGTAATTATGTTCTGTCTTTTATAATACAAGCTACAGTAGGTAGTCAACCAACAACGCCTATTACTGCCAAGTGTATCACTGCTGCAAGGACATGACATTAAATACAACCGTTTGAGAAATCAACACTGGGTGGTGCAAAGGGACGGCTCTCAGCATTGATCAGTAATGCTAGAACTGTAGTATTCCTTTATAAATGAAGATAAAATGTGACCTTGGTCCACAAAACCAGTCATAAGGGTAAATTTTTCGAAATTGAGGTTTCTACATCATCTGAAAGCTGATGAGGCTGGTTTGTTAGGATATTTGGCCGAGATACAACTATTTGAAAATCTGGAATCTGAGGGTGCAAAAAAAATCGAAATATTGAGAAAATCACCTTTAAAGTTGTCAAATGAAATTCTTAGCAATGCATATTACTAATCAAAAATTAAGTTTTGATATATTTACAGTAGGAAATTTACAAAATATCTTCATGGAACATGATCTTTACTTAATATCCTAATGATTTTTGGCATAAATGAAAAATCGATAATTTTGACCCATACAATGTATTTTTGGCTATTGCTACAAATATACCCCAGCGACTTAAGACTGGTTTTGTGGTCCAGGGTCACAAATAATGAATTAAATTACTGGCAATTAATGTAGCATTCTAATATTTAACCATAACTAATTAGTCATCATTTAAATACTAAATGTTCCAGCTATTTGACTACTGTTACAGTAAAATTGTACTGTGACGGTAGTGCTTAAAGTGTGCTAACTTTTTATTGTATTGCCAGTATTTTAGATTATCACAAAATTTAGAGATGTGCAATTATGCCATAAAATAAATAGAAAATGTGGATCATAGTGGGAACATTATACATGCCTTTTTCTAACCCATTGATTTATTTATTTTGTCAATATTGTGACCACATTATTTAATACAGTATGTCACATACAAAACATTTGAAATTTACTTTTAATAATTCTCTGATGCATTTCAACAGGTCTTCAAAACTTATTCATTACGCTATCTGTTCTTTCTTTTTTTTTACATCTGTTCGCTTACAGAGCCCTGCATAAGACAAAAAATTAGAAGAATTATGATTAATAAAACATACTTGTGAGTCAATATTTTTTTTCTGCATGTAATAAATTGGGCTTTGTAAATTAGCGTAGGCTACACACTTTTAGTATAGGTCTACATAAAGTCTGAGTACTGTTCAACTTAGTTCAGTGATAGTGTTCCCTCTGTTTTGAAGCCAAAATGTAATTTTTGTGATTCATACAAAATTTGTACAGTTTTGGTGTGTGTGTATGGTTTGGGGAACACAACACAAACAAACAGTTTTGTCATTTAATGCTATTAATTATATATCCATGTATATGTCAGCCCTTTGTGAAATGTCTTTCAAAGATCGGCTGAACTCAGCACACTGGTTGGAGAATCTCCATCATCGCATATGCATGCATTTCTCTGAATGACAACACCCGATTCACAAAGTTTACTTCCAAACACAGAGATAAGTTGCAGTAAAATGTCTCAGATTACAAATATAACATTGGTTCCCTGAGATGTGGAATGAGACATTGCATCTGCTGACGCTATAGGGAACGCAATCAAGCAAGTGTCTTAAACGCAACAATATTATGATACACATGGCAGTAAAAAGCTTATTCTGGTTGAGTACCATCTGTACATATTCCAACAAAAGCCTCAAAATGTGTCCTTCTCTCTCCTCTCAGTACATTATTGCAGGCTCACTCTGCATTGCTGCAGAAAACAAACTTAATTCACCGTCCAGTTTGTGTTTGGTATGTACACAACACTTGTTATTTTTAGAAGTGCTGGAACACTATTGTGTTTGTACTGATTTCTGTAATGATTTCTTTTTTCTTTCTTTTTGGTGAGTTTGAGTTTTCTGAAACAAACTCCTTATGTTTTGTTGGTCCAATCTTCACAGCATATAGCAGCTATCAAACAGATTTTGATTAATAACAAATTTTTCACAAATTGGTCTTCATCTCATGAACACAAAACCCAATTTTAATGAAAATTAAAGACGCACACCAAATTGCATCAAAATTGTAAAACTATAGGGGGCGCTACAACTACAATTCTTTAACACCGTAACTGAAGGATTGGTCAAAATGAATCTTCTTTGGTGGATTTCATAACATAACTTCTAAAATGACTACATGACAAAAAATAAATAAAATCATGGCTGCTTGCAAATTTCAGTGACTAATAACATCAAATATGAATGGCCTATCTTTATGAAAATTGTGATACTTGCACATATTGTGAAAACAAGTATGTGTATTAAAATGAATGAATGAATGAATAAATGTGTATTGTTTTGAGCTGATAATACATTTATTAATGTGTTGAGATGGTTGTAGTTTTGGTTCTACTAAACATTGCACGTTAGAGTTAAGCACAACTACAAATACAAGCGCACAATCAAAAAACATTGTTTAAAACATTTATATTTGGTTTTCATCGTTCTTTTCTTGTTTCTCCTGTGTTCCCAGTTACCTGAGTTCCCTAGTTAGTGTCCTTGATTGTTAATTAGTTCCGTGCTCCTGTTTCAGTTCTGCTAATCACCCCCTGTGTGTTTAAACCTTCAGTTTATTCAGTTCCATTGTCCGTTCTCATCTTGGCTGGTATTTGTGTTTTCTTAACCCTGTGATTGCGTATTCTTACTTCTGGGCAATTGATAATTTCATGCTCATTTGAAATTGACTTAAAACATGCAGTTCATCAAAACGGAAATGTTTACTGTGAGTTCACCTACAATACATATCTTATGATCGCATATCTTAGGACAGTAAAAACATTTTAAAAACAGAGAGATTTTGACACCAGCACATTTGCTGTAACCTAAACTATCAGTGAAGATAGGTTGGACTTTTCTGTAAAAAAACACATTATTTTTGAAAAGATGATTTCAGCTGTATCACTTAAAGGGGTCATATGATGTTGTTAAAAAGAACATTATTTTGTGTATTTGGTGTAATGCAATATGTTTATGCAGTTTAAGGATCAAAAAACACATTATTTTCCACATACTGTACATTATTGTTGCTCGTCTATGCTCTGCCTTTCTGAAACGCGCCGATATTTACAAAGCTCATCGTTCTGAGAAACAAGGCATGCTCTGATTGGCCAGCTATCCAGTGCATTGTGATTGGCCGAATACCTCAAGCGTGAGACGGAAATGTTACGCCCCTTACCGTACTGTGATGCCATATCCCGGCTTGATGAAACAAAAACAATAAAACCCATTACAAACGAGGCATTTGTTGCATCCAGTGGGGACATAATTACTGATTATAATGACTTATACTGTCTTTTTACGCGTTGCATCGCGCCACGTAAACATTACCATATCATCATTTGTAATCGGAGAAACGACAAACAACAAGCACTACTCTACACAGCTCAAAACTCGCGTTTGAATAGTCAGTGGCAAATCCTTTAAATAAGAAAACGTACTTACAGGCTGTGAGTCAGAACGCCAGACTGTCCTTGCAGAGTTGGAATTGCCCCACTTTATAGAAACAGTCTTTGAGCACAGCTGGCTGGCTACTCCCAGGTTCAGGAAATAGTCCTCCGTTAAAATACGCTACACACAGTCTAATATTTGGGTTGAACTGTTCTGGAACAGTGTTGTGAATACAACTTAACCACTGATTTCTAGTTGTGTCCACTTTTGGAAGCCCAAACAAAGTAGTTTCGTTTTCACAATGAAACACAGCGTCTCCAGGACATGGCGCCGGAGGCAGCAACAACACTACAGCGAGAATAAAAATCACACCCCCTTTCTTTGCATGTACATTTGGGCGGTGTTTTGCTAATTTCCCCACACCGTGACGTAGACGTAGGGGGGTGTTTGAATGAGCCGTTTTAGGAGGGCGTGGTCGGAGGGCGTGGAACTTATCTATGCACAAACAGCTTGTTACACTCCAAAAAGAAAGGAAAACTTGAAATCGCATTATATGACCCCTTTAATAATCAAAATAAGGCATTGGTGCTTGGACCCTGATGGTTGCAGCTTGCAGCTGCATTTTATTTATTTATGTCAAGTAGTTTATTTTTATCACGCTCCATATACTTTTCCATCTACTTTAATACAGCATGTGTTGGTTTTATGCCTATAGGTGAATGGTTCGCTTGGAATGAACATTTTCAGTGCTTTAACCGCAGGCATTGCCCTTATTTTAACCTCACTGGATTTGGCTCTAGGACCATTCAACATTTACCCTTACTGCAACAATTCTGAATGTTATTATGTTATGGGAAAATATAAGGTATGTCATCAACTTTTATATTCATATTTACAGTACGTGTACAATAAGATCACTGTTTTGTCAGTACACTTGTCAAAAGTCAAGCCTTAACCTGCATTCATCTGTCCCATCTTTTTCCCACATTTCAGAAGTAGTTTATAGATCTTTTCCTATTAATGATAATTTACAATGCATGACGATATTGACATTACACATTAATCGTAAACTCAGCCTAGTTTGCTAAATAAATATATTACCATATAAACCTTATGGGTTATAGATTCTTGACTGCTGAGCAGCCAGTGTACCAGTTTGAGTACTAATTAACAATTTAGTTTAATTATTATTTGTGCTAATGTTGATTTTTCTCTCAGACTCTCTTTAAGGGAATCAGTGGTGTTTTGCTGGTATTCACCTTCCTTCAGTTTATCATCTCCATCTGTTTATCAGCATTTGCTTGTAAGGTCTCCTGTTGCTGTTGTCCTCCTCAGGTGAGCAATGCAACAATTCACTGATTCCCAAACATTTTTGTCAGATGAACCCCTCACATATGTATACACATAATGGATATATCTACATACTTTGGTTCACACTTTAAAAAAAAAACCCACACACACACAAAAAAAAACCCACTACAAGTTATTTAAATTTTAAATTTCAGAAGGATTTCCGTCAAAGTACAATGCAGTCTATACACTTGTAATACTGGAACTGTATGCCAGTGTTATTGCAGTTATACTATCTGACAGCAAGAAGTCATAAAACATTACATGTGCATTTTTCCAAAGGTGCCATTTGTTCCTCAAGTTTTAAATCCACAGCCCCCTGATTTCAGGCCCAATCATTTCCATGAACTTAACAGCTCAGAGGTAAGAGAATCTTGAACCCCAGTTGCATTATTTGGATTTAGGGGCGGTTTCCCGGACAGGGTTTAAATTAAGACAAGAGTAGGCTTAATCTAGAATAGTTAATCATAGTTTTAAAAAATGGCTTTCTGAAACACAGATTAAGTGCAGATTGCTAACTCCTGGTCTATGGAGACCTGAACTAAAATAAACTAGATTAATTTAAAACCAACTGTGCTAATCTGAATTAGCACAACGGAGGTTGCCTATAAAACATGGAATGAACCAAGAAAAGCTTAAAATGGTATGGAACTGAGAAGCAAATCCAAGGAAAACAATAGCAGTGGAAAAAAGACTGCAATCAAAAAACAAACAATAAAAAAAAAATGTTACTGAACAAGAAATAACTTTTTTAAATCAGGTGTTGAATGAAAGAGAGAGAGAGAGGAAAAAGTCATGGTCAGAATTATATTGGCACCCTAATAAAATAGAATGTTGTGAAAATAAACCTGTTTTTTTTTTTTACCTTTTGATCTTTCCAAAAAAAAAAAAAAAGCTAAATAAAAACAAAATAAATAAATAAAAAAAAATCACAAAAATCTAGCTTAAATAAATCACATTCTGAAAATATTTTTTTCTCTAATACACATTGGCCACAATTATTTGTAGTTCTAAAAATTCTTATGAGTAAAATGTCTCAAGATCTATATTCCCATTCATATTTACTTTTTTACTTTTCATTTTTACTATATTTACTTTTTTACTTTTTGCATACCAGGGTGACTAGGAACATGAAATTATCCAGCCACAACTTCCTGTTTCACAGGAATATAAATATGAGGAAGACAAAGGCCAAATTCCCTTTATCATCCACCACAATGAGAAAGAACAAAGAATATAGTTCTGATGTGCAGCAACAGATTGTTGAGCTTCACAAAATATGAAGTCTAGAAAATAGCACAAAATAGAAAGCTAAAACATTTAACATTTCCATCATTAAGACAATAATTATGGAGTTCCAATCAACAGGAAATAAAAAACAAATCTGCCTATAGATATCTACAGATATCTGCCTATATTGTCTGTGTCTATATTGTCTTAATGCAATGTGAGGAAGATAGTTTGAGAGGCCAAAGACTCTCCAAGGATCACAACTGGAGAATTGCAGAAAAAAGCTGAGTCTTGGGGTCAGAAAGCCTTATAATGGGCCGTGGTTGGATCTTACAACCGAACAATGATCCAAAAGGACCATTAAAATCAGAGATTATCAACATGAGCTGGGAATCTGGAGGGTCTTGAGAGATTCTGTATGATGGAATGGTCTCTGATCTCTTGTCAGGTGTTCTCCAAACTTATCAGGCATTACAGGACAGACTTTGCTGTTAAACTGGCAAAAGGAGTTTGCAAAAAGTATTGTAAAAAAGGGTGCCATTAATTGTGGCCAATGTGTATTAGAGAAAAAACTATTCTTTTAAAATGAGACTTTACTAATATTTTACATCTATGAAAGGTTAGGGTTTTGTTTTGTTTTTTTAAATACAAATTATTAACAGTAAAGATTTATTTTCACAGGCTTCTTTGTTCATATCTACCAAGGGTGCCAATAATTTTGATGTATAAAAACTGGAAACACAAAATGAATCTAAAGTTTAACCTGCCTCCTGGTAGGTTTAATTTAAGCCTCAATTTAGTCCTGAGGTAGCTCTATGTTGCATTCCAAAGGGGATATATCACCCTCCGAAGGGCACTTCGGAATGAAAACAATCATGGCCACCATATTGAAGGGTTATTCCAAACCGAAGTGCTCAAAACTGGCCACTTCAAAGGGCCCTTCGGAATGAAGGATTTCGATGGACACTTTGGCCCCCCATGATTCTTTGCACAGATTCTTTGCATGATGATGCCACCTCCGTGTCGACACGGGGTGATGATGCAGAAGGGCACTTCAAGAAACAGTCGTTTGGACTTCTACATCCTTAAACCCTTTGAAGTTCTCACTCTGGACGGTAAACCTTTTCAAGGGATTACGGCATAGGAATGAGCTCTTCTGCATAGAACGCAGGGCTAGTCTTCCTCTAGGAAATCAGCCTATTAAAATCTGGACTAGACCAAGTCTAAGACCTAAGTATTTAAAATGACATTGAACATTAAAATGACATTTAAAATCCCATGACAGAGAAAGCAGATTTATGTTATGTTACATTCCACAACCTGTCATGTTGGTAGATTGGTTTCAATATAAGCTCTTTTTAAACTAACAATAAAGTTTTGAGTTCTGAAACTTATGGTAAGTTTATATAGTACAATGTCCTCTTATGTGTCAAAAAATCAAGAGAGTTTTGATTTCTCAGTTCCTGACCTCTTTAATAAGCAATTGATAAGCGAGGAAGCTGATTGTATACTTTTTTTTTCTTTCTTTTTTTCCCCCAGATACCTGTGGTCAGCAGCTCTGCCATGAACCACCATCATGCAGAAACTCTCCCACAATATAGTGAATGTAAATAAATATTAACTAAAAAAAAAAAAAAGGGGGCAAAGTTTGGTCCTGCAGTTGTGTGTGATGCTTTCGTGGGACACATGGGTTTTCCAATTATTTCCTGTCCATTATCTTTAATGTTCTTTTATTATTTTATCAGATAATATTTTTTTTAATGACATTTGTAAACAAAAAAATATTAAAGACTACATGCTATTTCATGACTTTCTTTCTTTTATTAAGTCAAGAAAGTTCCATAATCATCAGTGAAACTGGATAGATTGTTTTGAACAACTATAATTGCTTAATAACAATCTGTAAGAATAAAATATGCAAAATGAAAAATTGCTTATTCATGTCTTAATTAAAACAGAAAAAATAGTGTTTCTTATACAAAGGTGATGAAACAGTATCATTCACTCCTCAAAAAAACCTTACTTTTTTGCTTTAACAATGGTAAACAGATATAAACATACATATAAACAAGATTATGTTTGTAATAAAGCAAGCAACATCAGCTTGCTTGGGGTTTAGTGAGTGTCCGTAAAAGATGTAAAATGCTGGCTCAGCCCGCAGCTACACTCTGGTGCAAGGTGTAGTTTTTATTTACAGTGCCAGTAACCTACAGTCAGGTATGGACCAATGACAATTTCTGCTTTTTCAAGAATGTTACTCTGCAAAGGAAAGAAAAGGCCCATGATAAGCTGTCCCCTGGAGAAGCAGCAATTTTAAAGAGGGACATACCGGCGAAAAGCTGAGTAAAAACCGTGGTGGGCAGCCATGGAAAGGGGAGCAGGTGAGATAATGAAAAAAGGTTGGCAACCTTAAGACAAGAGAGAGCATGGGTGTCTCAGGGCTGTGTAAGTGCAGAGATCGCAAGAAACGAGGAAGGGGCGTAGCAGGGGTTTTATGTGCTTGGTTAAGGGGCACTCCTTTACCTGCCATTGGAAATGTAAATTCACGTCTGTACAGTTTGTGTTGCTATCCAGCCAGCCCAAAGTGGTCTTCCACCTTCTTGCTCCTTTCCAGTCCTGTTCGTAATGCTAATTTGTGGTGGCTTCTGCCGCTGCTCTGAGAAATCTCTCTCAAAGACTTGAGGTTTTGATGCCAGAAGATAGACTTTATTATCAGAGATAATGAATCCGAGATACTCTGCAGAGAATCTGTTGAGTATGTGTCCGCACACTCTTTATATAGGTTTCCATAAACAATACGTATCATTCAGGTCCCTATTGCTAGTCTATATCTCCATACACACAGGCAATCACATGATCATAATAGTAGAATAACTTGATACACAAATGGCTATATTCAGATAGATTATACTTTAATTCATATTTTGATTAATAAAAATATTCTACAGGTGCAGCTCAAACACTATTCAGTGTCAATCAACACTATTCAGCAATAGCAAAAATGAAACAAACTTATTTACTGCAGGTTTGTATAATATTTTGAGTTTGCATTTGAAAGTTATTATTCATTTTGAGGAATCGGTTTTTGTGCAGGTGAGATGAGTAAATAAACACGCTGCCTCAGAAGAATGTCTGAAATCAGTTTTGTGAGGTGCCTTAGAAATTATTGCCTAATAAGGCAGCAAGTCAGCAGGTTTTCAGATGCAGCTTATGTATGACTTCCTCGTCTAACACACCTGATTAAACTTTTTACCTCATTAGTAGAGACTGCAAGACTTGAACTGGATGTGACCAATAAAGAAGACATCAAAAAGGAAGACAAGGAAGTGCTGGGGGTCCACAGTTAAAAGGACAAGACAGGTTTGAGAAGCACTGTAGTAGATTGCAGTGCCATCTGCCTGCCATCCGCTCTACTGCTGTGATCTGGATCTGTTTTGTGCTCTGTCCTTGTTCAACACCGATTCTCATCTGAGTGTCTGTCTGGGACTGACATCTAGTGGATGTTTTATTATCTGTGACCTTTAGATTTGCAGACACACCTGTTTTACACACGTCAGGCAAACCCAGAACCAGGAAACAGGAATCTCCTGAGTTCAGTGGAAAGAGAAAGTGTATTTTAACTGCTGTGTTTGTGTCTCTATTAATGCTGTAAAATGGCAGAAGCCAGATTTTCTCAGGATGACTTCATCTGTCCAGTGTGTCTGGAACTCTTTAGGGATCCAGTGACGATTTCCTGTGGGCACAGTTACTGTAAAAGCTGTATTACAGGCCACTGGGATCAGGAGGATCAGGTGAGAGTCTACAGCTGCCCTCAGTGCAGACAGACCTTCATTCCAAGACCTGCTTTAGGTAAAAACACCATTCTGGCTGAAGTGGTGGAGAAACTGGAGAAGACTAAACTTCCTGCTGACTGTTATGCTGGAGCTGGAGATGTGCAGTGTGACGTCTGTTCTGGAAGAAAATACAAAGCTGTCAAGTCCTGTCTGGTGTGTCTGAACTCTTACTGTCAAACTCACCTTGCACAACATGAGAGTTTCTTTAAAGGAAAGAGACACAATTTGACTGAAGCCACTGGACGACTGCAGGAGATGATCTGCCGTGAACACGATAAACACCTGGACATGTACTGTATCACTGACCAACAATGCATTTGTGTACTGTGCACAAAATATGAGCATAAAAACCACAACACTGCATCAGCTGCAGCACAGAGAACAGAGAAACAGGTATTTAAAACAAGAATATTGTTAGAAATATTGCTGACGCTTAGGCCTGTGTTTATGTTGGCACCCATATTAACAGGTTTCACACTGCACTTGGGCAGAAATAAACAACACCTGCAAGAAGGGTTTCACTGCTAAGATCTGTTTGCACAATCTTTCATAAAATAGACCTTGATTAAGCAACAAAAAATAATGGAGTGAAGTATTCACCTGTTATTTGATTAAGACAAGTTAAAGGGATAGTTCACTCAAAAATTTAAATTCTGGCATTAATTACTCACCCTTATGTCATTCCCAAAGACATTCATTCATCTTCGGAACACAAATCTGACCCTCTGACCTGCTTTCTGACCCTCCATAAACAGCAACGGAACTACCACATTCAAGGCCCAGAAAGGTAGTAAGGACGTGCATTGTACTGACGTGAATGCGAGTTGAAGACTGACAGTGAAGAGAAGAAATTGTTGAATGAAATCATTATTTTTGTTTTCTTTGCGCACAAAAAGTATTCTCGTAGCTTCATAAAATTAAGGTTGAACTACAGATGTCACATGCTATATTTTAACAATGTCCTTACTACCTTTCTGGGCCTTGAACATGGTAGTTCCGTTGCTGTCTATGCAAGGTCAGAAAGCACTTGGATTTCATCAAAAATATCTTAATTTGTGTACTGAAGATGAACAAAGGTTTTACAGATTTGGAATGTTATGAAGGTGAGTAATTAATAACAGAATTTTCATTTTTAGGTGAATTATCCCTTTAAACAGTGACAGACACACAAACACTTTCTGCTCAGTAAATCTGAATCCAGATGATCCAGATTAATCATTTTTTATTGTACAGGTGATGCTTATCTTTTTGTAAATTAGATTTTACAATGATCAAATAAATACTCAGTGTACTGATCCATTAGTCTGTTTATTTTCTGTCTAGAGCCGCAGCTTTGTTATGCAGAACACAACTGTCAGTGTGAACCTCTGCATCAGTTTCACATTTATGTTACTGTTAGGAAAACAGGTAAATTTATCTCAAAGGAAATTAATTATGATTAGTGCTGTCAAACGATTAATCACATCTAAAAAGTTTTTGTTTACATAATATATGTACTGTATGTGTACTGTGTTTGTTTATTGTGTATATATAAATACACACACATACAGTATATAGTTTGAAAATATTTACATGTATATACAGGTGCTGGTCATATAATTAGAATATCATCAAAAAGTTGATTTATTTCACTAATTCCATTCAAAAAGTGAAACTTGTATATTATATTCATTCATTACACACAGACTGATATATTTCAAATGTTTATTTCTTTTAATTTTGATGATTATAACTGACAACTAAGGAAAATCCCAAATTCAGTATCTCAGAAAATTATAATATTACTTAAGACCAAAACAAAGAAAGGATTTTTAGAAATCTTGGCCAACTGAAAAGTATGAGCATGTACAGCACTCAATACTTAGTTGTGGCTCCTTTTGCCTGAATTACTGCAGCAATGCAGCGTGGCATGGAGTCGATCAGTCTGTGGCACTGCTCAGGTGTTATGAGAGCCCAGGTTGCTCTGATAGTGCCCTTCAGCTCTTCTGCATTGTTGGGTCTGGCATATCACATCTTCCTCTTCACAATACCCCATAGATTTTCTATGGGGTTAAGGTCAGGCGAGTTTGCTGGCCAATTAAGAACAGGGATACCATGGTCCTTAAACCAGATACTGGTTGCTTTGGCACTGTGTGCAGGTGCCAAGTCCTGTTGGAAAATTAAATCTGCATCTCCATAAAGTTGGTCAGCAGCAGGAAGCATGAAGTGCTCTAAAACTTCCTGGTATACGGCTGCGTTGACCTTGGACCTCAGGAAACACAGTGGACCAACACCAGCAGATGACATGGCGCCCCAAACCATCACTGACTGTGGAAACTTTACACTGGACCTCAAGCAACGTGGATTGTGTGCCTCTCCTCTCTTCCTCCAGACTCTGGGACCCTGATTTCCAGAGGAAATGCAAAATTTACTTTCATCAGAGAACGTAACTTAACATAACAGCAGTCCAGTCCTTTTTGTCTTTAGCCCAGGCGAGACACTTCTGGCGCGGTCTGTTGTTCAAGAGTGGCTTGACACAAGGAATGCGACAGCTGAAACCCATGTCTTGCATACGTCTGTGCTTAGTGGTTCTTGAAGCACTGACTCCAGCTGCAGTCCACTCTTTGTGAATCTCCCCCACATTTTTGAATGGGTTTGGTTTCACAATCCTCTCCAGGGTGCGGTTATCTCTATTGCTTGGACACTTTCTTCTACCACATATTTTCCTTCCCTTCGCCTCTCTATTAATGTGCTTGGACACAGTGCTCTGTGAACAGCCAGCCTCTTTTGCAATGACCTTTTGTGTCTTGCCCTCCTTGTGCAACGTGTCAATGGTCGTCTTTTGGACAACTGTCAAGTCAGCAGTCTTCCCCATGATTGTGTAGCCTACAGAACTAGACTGAGAGACCATTTAAAGGCCTTTGCAGGTGTTTTGAGTTAATTAGCTGATTAGAGTGTGGCACCAGGTGTCTTTAATATTGAACCTTTTCACAATATTCTAATTTTCTGAGATACTGAATTTGGGATTTTCCTTAGTTGTCAGTTATAATCATCAAAATTAAAAGAAATAAACATTTGAAATATATCAGTCTGTGTGTAATGAATGAATATAATATACAAGTTTCACTTTTGAATGGAATTAGTGAAATAAATCAACTTTTGATGATATTCTAATTATATGACCAGCACCTGTACATGTATGTATATTATTATATTTTATATTATATATAAATATATTTAATATATAAACAACATAGTTTTCTTAAATATATACATGCATATGTTTGTATTTATATATATATATATATATATATATATATATATATATATATACATAATAAATATACACAATACACATCCATATATTATGTAAACAAAAACCTTTATTTTGGATGTGATTAATCGCTCGACAGCACTAATTATTATATTTATAGGGAATTTTGACAGAATGACTGTTTACGGCTGATCAACTGAATCAGCCTATGGTCATTTGAACTGGCCATATAACAACTCGGCAACGGACGTTAATATCCAAAAGTATTGTGACACTTTAATTGAACAGTAACAAGATCGGCAGTTTAATCTGTTTATTAAATCTGTTGGGAGTTCCTTTCTGTGCCATCATTGGCTGAAAGGTGGTTTCCCATGCATGTTTGTTGATTTGCTGGCAGGCTGGTATCGTTGGGAGTGATGTCTTGGGAAACCAATCACGATAGACATGGCAGAAGGAGAGGTATGGAGTCTTGTACACTGGTTGAAGTTTTTGAGGTGGGCAAAGACCAAATTGGAGACACAGCTTTGCAGCAAAACTTAACTTAGAACACGAGGCTCTCAATGGAAAAGGGGGGAAAAACTAGGAAGAAAGAAAAGAAAAGAAAAAATGATGAGACTAAATGGCCTGTCTCCTCATGATGGTAGAGAAGTAGCAGGCATGCAGTAAGCCTGAATTATTACTCATGAATTTACTTGTGATAGTCATATGCATTGTCTTTTCTACCATTAATCTTGGGCTTCCCACCTATATCTCCTTCGTGTTTGGGATCATCTATACAAGCTTCCTCTGTTCTAAAGTTAAGGAAGAGTTAGTAAGTTAGACTTGCTTCAGACTTGTTGGTGGCAGGATATCTGATTAATGCTCGTTCATGTTGTCTTGGGCCTCTTTGTGTAATTTGGCTTTTTATGTTCCCTGCTAAAAAAAAAACAATAGAAGCCCAATAGAAACCATCACTGAAATTTCAGTGGTTTCCATTAAAATACCATTATAAACCATTAGTTTTTCCCAGTAAAACCATTACAAAATTCTTTTTTGTAGTGTGTTTTGGGCATTTTTCCAATAGGATTTAACATCCCACCAATAGAATCCATCACATACCAATAGACACCATTGTAGTTTCCATTAAAACCAATACAGTTCCCATTATAACCATTAAAACCATTACATTTTCTATTGTGTTTTGGGCAGGGTTCTATTGTTTTTTTCAGTAGGGTTGTTTCAACATTGTTCTAATCGATTTCTTACTATCTGATTCGCTCTAAGATCCTTGAACCTATACAGTTATTAGTTATCAGTTCGACTTCTACTGGAATCATTTGTTCACATGATGATTTAGTGACACTAGTTTTGTGACATTTCCTGTTTGTCCTTTAGATGCAGGTGAAGGAGTTACAGAGAAGGTTCCAGCAGAGAATCCAGCAGAGAGAGAAAGATCTTCAGCAGCTGAGAGAGTCTGTGGAGTCTCATAAGGTGAGTCTAGAGAAGAAGAAAAGTTTGTTTCAGTCTCAGTTCAGATTCTATTCTTTCAGTTCCACCTAAGCCCACTTTATGATTGTAACGTGTGTCCTAACAGCGCTCTACACAGACAGCAGTGGAGGACAGTGAGAGGATCTTTACTGAGCTCATCCTCTCCATTGAGAAAAGACGCTCTGAACTGATACAGCAGATGAGAGATCAGGAAAAGTCTGCAGTGAGTCGAGCTGAAGAACAACTGAAGCAACTGGAGCAGGAGATCAATGATCTGAGGAGGAAAAATGCTGAGCTGGAGCAGCTTTCACAAACACAGGATCACATCCATTTCCTGCAGGTAACAGAGATCTAGAAGAACAGGATCACAGATCCTGCTGTGACAGGAGACTCACAGAGAGATATTTAATTAGACCAGAATGAGCAGTTTACTGCAATGCTGTCAAGTATTCAGTGTTATTATGTTATAATCAGTCAGATCACATCTGATCACCTTTTGAAAGAGATTCATCATTTCTCTGAGCTTTTGCTTCAGAAAGATGTACACTAGTGCCACCAGCAGTTCACAAATTTACTAACATTTCAACTTTTTGTCTCATTTCTCCTTCTGATTCCATTATGGTGAAATCAGTGAACTCGAATCAGTGAGCTACATTTCTCAAAATTGGATCAGGTGATTTTCAAACCTCATAAAAGATTTATTTGCTCTTAACACATTTATGAATTTGGCCACGAGACCCCAAACGTGAAGTGAGGCTGTATATCAGAAATGCTTCAGTGTATTGAAACTAAACAAAACCTGACTGTGTCTTAAGGGTCCTTGTGAAGTTTCAATGTCCCTAGCTGCTCTAAAGTTATAAATAATGGTCATCTTATGGTAGTCTTTAACTGATTTTCCTGAGCAAAACTACTTAACACTACAATGTGACACCACTGGTGTGCTTGAGCTGTTAGATGGAAATTTATGTTCTTAGCATATGTTTTATAATCCAAATTATTTCCTAGAAAGTGCACATATCGTGTAAGTGGTAAATGCTAAAATTTGTAGCTCTAATGTGATGAATGTAATGAATATGAGATGAATTTAGCTGATGCTGTGAAAGTGCTGGATTGTGGAGATTTACTAAAGATAAGTCAAGTCAACAAAAGCCTCACATAGCTTAGATAGTAGTGCAGGTTATTGGGTGAAGTAGGTTATTAGGTGACAAGTTTTAATTTCTGTTTTCTGTAGAGTTTCCAGTCTCTCTCAGCACCTCCTGAATCTACATATGTAAATGACAATCCCTTAATTTCTCTATTCTCTTTTGATGGCGTGAGAGAATCTGTCAGTCAGCTGAGAATCAAACTGCAGGATTTCTGCAAAGAAGATCTCAAAAACATCTCTGACGGAGGTAAAGTCCTGGAGATTATTCTGCAATCAGAAATAAGTCCCACATCATTTTAGAAATGCAGGATCATTCTCTTGATATAAGAATCACGCTGTTGGTATCTGTTGATTTCCACAGTCAGATTCACCAACATTGTTCCCAGGACCAGGAACGACTTCCTACAATGTAAGTCACTAAGAAAACAAGCAGAAAAACTCATGTATACATGAGGCACTGATGATACATTGAACATGAAGAGCTCATATACAATAAAAGATCCAACAGATTCATAATCATGATTCCTGATATGTTTTATTTTGCTCAGATTCCCATCAGCTCACTCTGGATACAAACACACTGAATAAAGGCCTCCACCTGTCCAAGAGGAACAGAGTGATTGAATATACTGTCACAAAGCAGCCATATCCTGATCATCCAAACCGATTTGATCATTATCGTCAGGTGTTGTGTAGAGAGCGTGTGTGTGGACGCTGTTACTGGGAGATTGAGTGGAGTGGATATGTGGCTATATCAGTGTCATATAAGAGCATTAGCAGGAAGGGGCGGGGTGATGAGAATTGGTTTGGACGTAATGATCAGTCCTGGAGTTTGTTCTGCTCTCCCTCCAGTTACTCATTAAGACACAATAACATAAAGACTGATCTCCCTGTGAAGGCCATGAGCAGTAGAATAGGAGTGTATGTGGATCACAGTGCAGGAACTCTGTCCTTCTACAGCATCTTTGACACAATGAGCCTCATCCATACAGTCCAGACCACATTCACTCAGCCGCTCTATCCTGGTTTTGGGGTTGATTATTATGAATCATCAGTGAAGCTGTGTTGATTAATCAGGAAAAAAAAAATGTAGATAAGTTCTACCCGTAATGCTTTGAGCTGCATGATTAATCACTAACAGTGAGATGTTATAGTCTCTTCATTAAATTAATACTGCAGTTGAACTTCAGTCACTGAAATATCAGAATAAATCCTCATATCACACCTCATGGACTTGTAATTGTGTTTTTGTTCCCCATTTGTTCCCCTATTTTCCCGGCTGTGTCTGATTATGTCATTTGGTTCAGGTGTGTTTTGTAATTACCATAATTTGCTCCACTACTTAAGTTCAAGTTTGTTCAGTATGTCTTTGTCCGGTCTTAATGTTGTCTGTGTTTGTGTATCCTGCCTACCTTATGTGGATTACGCTTATGTGGATGTATTAAAGCCGGTTTATTGTTATCTTTATCGTATTCATGCGTTTCTTCTACACTGCACCGTAACAATATAGACAGTAAGATCAGTGTGTCAAAGACAGAGTCCTGCTGAGTGATAATGTGTATCTGTGTTTTCTCAATCTACGTTTGTGTTTGTAGTGTCTCATCAATCGTTTGTATTTTTGCAATCAAAATTACCCTTCAGTTGAAAATTAACTTTCACAAACATGATTCATAAACAATATTTGGTAACACTTTATTTTGATGGTCCCTTTTGAACATTCTTTTGACACTAAGTAATGTTGCAACTACATGTCAACAAACTCTCATAAGAGTATTAGTAGACTGTTTGCTTCATATCTACTAACTCCTTATTGTGTTGGTCTCCCAACAGATATTCTACTGACTATAAGTAACTTTGCAAGAATGTGTCAACTTAATCTAACCCTAACCCTACCAGTCAACTAATACACTACTAACACTCTAATGAGAGTCAGTAGAAATGTAGGTGTAACATTACTTATAGTCAATAGAATGTGTTAAAGGGACCATCAAAATAAAGTGAAACCCAATATTTATTATATTTTATCATTCATTTGATTTGTGCACAATGACAAATTAACTTGAGATCAGATTTTAACCCTTAAATGCATGAATGTTTTGCTAATCATTATTACATATTCAGGTCAGTCATTATTACATATTTAGTGACCCGGACCTATATATCCAACACGGATGGATCTCTAACTGCTTTCCTGATATTTTAATAACAATTATTAAAGAATAAAATAAAGCATATTTCATTAGTTTTTGAAACTAAGAAGGGTTCAATTTGAGCAGATGATTTTACCATCGCTGACATCATCAGAGCGCACTTCCACAGTACATTCAGCATCTGGCTCATATTCGCAATCTCAGCCATATTCTCAAAACTGTCCTTTTCAATTACTTCAAAATCAGTATTTTGATCACTGGCTGATACTTAGATTTCACTGCGTCCAGTAATTGCTCTGCAGTAAAGCCATTAAAGCAAGTTAAATTTTTGCTGATAGTATCTTTTGTTTTAAGTCTGTGGTAATTATGAGTGAAACATCATGTCATCACTGTCTTTCAAACTGTTCCACCTTGAGGAATAAAGGTGAATTGCAGTTATTGAGTCATCACATATTTATTTATTTATTTATTTTATTATTTATTTTACCAAAAAATCAATCAGAAAACAGATTGATTTATATTTTATTCATATATTTATGTTTTATAATATGTTCTATATTTTATGTTTATAATTAATAGATTGAGGCAAATAAAATAAAAAAACTAAAACCCTAAATAAGAGACAAACATGTCCAATTGTCTTTAAAATGGTTTATTTTCTTGCAAGAAGAGATCAGTCTTACAGTCAACTTACTACATGCTGCAGAGTGTGTGACGGTGAAGGGAGGGCATCCTTCCTCTTTTATAGCGCACCTCTCAGAATGTTATCTCTAAGCCATTGATAGTATTTCAATGGTGGTGATCATGTAACCAATTCTTAGACTTACTAAGAATTTTACTTAAAGAATACCTTGGATGAAGGCCCTCCTGTCACACACCAGCACCCTTTCTATTCAACCTATTCTAATTTGCTTACCTAAAATGTATTAAAGAATTACCAGTATTAAAGAAATCCATTACATTTCCCCCCTTTTTACCATATATTGATTACAAAAAACAAACAGAATAGAAACAGAACTTATTAAGCATTATACATCACGCTTATGCTCTTTGTCAGATTTTCACATAAATGCTCACTCTTTTTGACCAGTGGAAATTAATGCTAAGGCTGTTTTTGTGGGGAAAGTCCCTTTATTAGCAAGCAAAATATTATATACAGGTACAGATTTGTTATCTTAGAGCAGGGGTGTCAAACTCAGTTCCTGGAGGGCCGCAGCCCTGCAGAGTTTAGTTCCAACCCTGCTCCAACACACATACCATGTAGTTTTCAATACTATTTAGGGCATATAGGGTGGATAGTATGCACATTGGGATGCAGGGCTGGTTTCAATCTCAATTCCTGGAGGGCCACAGCTCTGCACAGTTTAGCTCCAACCCTAATCAAACACACCTGATCCAGCTAATCATGCTCTTCAGGATTACTAGAAACTTCCAAGCAGGTGTGATTTGGAGCTGGTTGGAGCTAAACTCTGCAGAGCTGTGGCCCTCCAGGAGTTGAGTTTGAGACCACTGTCTTAGAGACAGGTTAATGAGCAAACACTGTTACTGAATTCTTGACAATGTTAGAAGAGGTTGATATTTCAAAATCTAAACACACAACAGTATATTCTGCTATCAGGTGTTTACCTGAGATGTCGACCCCCACTAGGTCAAACCCCAATCACTCTTTAGATACCAAAATATGAAGAAGTATATCTTAACTCAATTAATTTCACTGAAACTTTCACTTGTCGTGTCATCATTGAACCTCTGTTCTGGATATGGGAATTGATCACCAAAGGAAACTGGACATTTTAACCAGTTGATATGACACGCTGTATTGTACCAGTTTCCATACTGAGCTAGATACACACTCAATAGGTGCGTTTACATGTACACTTTTTTGTCATTCCGATTAAAATCATTCCGATTGAAAGATTCGATGAACTGTTTACATGAGACGTTATCTAATCCGATATGGTGTTTACATGTGCCTGTGCTTTCGATTTTAGGATATGCTAATAGCCTACAGTGACAACAAAAACAAGTCACCAGAGGAAAAAACGCCCATATTTACGTTAATATTTTTAATATCTGTTTGCACTTGCTTAGAATAAACGGTTAATATTTGAATCCCTTGCGTTCATTCGAGCGCTCAGTCATATGACCAGAACGCGATCATAGAAATCATATGCCCCTCTGTAATGCAGCTGAGATTAATTGTACTCTGATACTACAAAGTTGTCCTGTACTTAAATGGAACAAATACACGATTTCTTACCAAGAGTTGCTGAACAATGAATCAAAGGAGCATTGCTTTATCACAATCGTGTTTCGTACAACATTCATGGCGTGAGCACGTATAAATTCAAGCAGATCGGAAATTATGAATCTGTCATCTATACAAATACAAATGACAAAGGCAACTTTTGGTCAAGTTGTTTATTTTCATTGAGCTACTTTCACTATCATCACTGTGTTGTTTCTAAGCTGAAAAGCAGAAAATTGCGCTTCATTTCAGATCTGTTTTTCACTCCGGACATGAGAGCAGTCCGTCACACAGCAAGCGTTCTCCTTTCTAATGTGTTTTTAACTGTATAATTGAAATTTTAACTTTATACCTCCACTATTACCCAGTCTCTACTGTAGTGTCGGTGTCCCCAAATCACAGAATGTACCGTTGCCGACATCATCACGTTCACGTTCTGACGACCCGACCTCTGGACGTGATGACGTAGACGCAAAGTAATCGGTTTAAAGTGTTTACATGGCAGGATTTTAATTTTGTTCAGTTTATAGAAAGGTTTATCCCACCCCTCTCAAACCGATTACAATTTCATTCGGTTTGGGCATTTTTATTCCGATTGAGGTGTTTATATGGAGCATTTTCATTCGGATTGGACTTTTAAACCGATTACAATGCTCCATGTAAACGCACCTAATGATACATGGTAGGCACATCAGACTTAACAGTCCTATTGCCACTATTGGTAGTACTGTATGACACAACCAATACAGAACATACAGAACATTTGTTCACAAGACTTTTGAGAACTGGATCATGTAGCCTATAGTCTTTATTATCCTGTTCACTCATTGACAGAAAACAATATATTGATTTAACTTTTCTAAGTGACTTTTTGTATGGAACAGCTGAATGAGAGGAGGCATGAATGATCATGAATAATAGTGTGATTCACACCTGAAAAGACAAAGGCACACATAATGAGCTGCATAAGGTGCCTTTCAGGTGTGTGACTCAGAGGGATTTGCTACAAGAAAGAATGTGAGGTCAAAAGAAATTTATAATTTTTTTGTTTGTTTAAAATATATTTAACTATCACACACAATAACTTGAGATTCACGTGCGAGTACAATTAAACAGTTTATTAGGAACAAACAAAGAAATGAACAACACGAGTCAAGATGTCGTGGGTGCAATTTCCAAAATATCCAAAACAGGCAGGAATATATATGGCAGGAAACTTGAACACAGGAAAACGGGAGACAGCAGAAACTGCATGAGAAAACGAATGGATGTGAGCAACACAATGATCAGACAAAGACAGAGCAAACATGGTGACAGTATATATACAGTATACACTACTAGTCAAAAGTTTTTAAACAGTAAGATTGGTTTCACTTTATTTTGATGGTCCCTTTAACACATTCTATTGACTATAAGTAATGCTGCACCTACATTTCTACTGACTCTCATTAGAGTGTTAGTAGTGTATTAGTTGACTGGTAGGGTTAGGGTTAGATTAAGTTGACAGCATCATTACTCCAGTCTTCAGTGTCACACGATCCTTCAGAAATAATTCTAATATTTTGATTTGCTACTCAAAAACACATTATTATTAAGTTGAAAACAGCCGAGTATAATTTTTCAGGTTTCTTTGACGAATAGAACGTTCAGAAGAATAGCATTTATCTGAAATAGAAATCTTTTGTAACGTTATAAATGTCTTTATCATCACTTTTGATCAAGTTAAAGCATCCTTGCTAAATAGAAGTACAACCCGAATTCCCGAAAATGTTGGGATGTTTTTTAAATTTGAATAAAATGAAAACTAAAAGACTTTCAAATCACATGAGCCAATATTTTATTCACAATAGAACAGAGAACATAACAAATGTTTAAACAGAGAAATGTTACACTTTTATCCACTAAATGAGCTCATTTCAAATTTGATGCCTGCTACAGGTCTCAAAAAAGTTGGCACGGGGCAACAAAGGGCTGAAAAAGCAAGAAATTTTCAAAAGATTCCGCTGGGAGAACATCTAGCAACTAATTAAGTTAATTGACATCAGGTCTGTAACATGATTAGCTGAAGTACAACTACTACATCAACTTACACAGCAGGATGCTGTGAGGTTCCCAGACCCAGATGTCCCCCTGTCTGATTTGTTGGAGGTCTACAGAGAGACTGTAGCTTTATTATCTGAAATGATATAGCACAAATAAGAGAGAACATCAGCAAGTTTTGCTTATGCTGCATTAAATTATTTATATGTGCTGGCCTGTCATATTATTAGCATTGTTTAAAAGCTATCAGTCGTTCATTGAGGTTAATGTTATTAAACAGCCCAAAAACTCAGTAATGAAGCACTGAAGATAGCAATGTGCTGAATGTTTGCTTGCTCGCTGTTTTAACTCACATGCACTTTGCACTTTTTGCACAATGCAATTCATAAAATAAAAAAGATGTTTTTGTAGACTTTTTCAGTCTTGAGTGAATCAGTGTGCGGTTAGCCACCTTTTTGTTCATTTTCATATAATCAGTAATGAACCATACTTGCTCAGCTTAAAACTTTTATTGAACCTGTGTAATGGTTGTTTTGAATAGCCATTCAATCTATGTAATGTACTGAGGTCAATAAATATTTCAAATAACTTTTTGACCAAAGGTTAAATTGGTATAACTTTGACAACAATATTTAAACAAGGTGAATACAACATGTCTGAAGTGTTTACAGGATTCACAGTATGGATTTCCATGCTTGATAACAAATGAAAAGGCTTACTTAGTAACATTAGTGCCAGTTAATATGGATTAACTCTTGCATCTCTTGCAAGTGAATATTATCAGCAGCTCATAAGCTACTTCCAATCGATTCCAAATAGCTAAAATACCTAGGTGTCCATCTTTATAATGAATTTTCTGACTGGAAGTCAAACGTCTTAGTAACGAAAATAAAAAATGTACAGTAACTCCAGTATGGATTAACTAATTTAACTGATATTCTTAGTAACACTATGAGTCAGACCATTCCGAATCCAAAATATGTGCACCAGATATCAGCTAGAAACTCTATCTCAAAAGGGAATGTAGTCTTTGTAATGACTAAGAAGCTTGCGAATTTTACAACATGTGGAAGACTTGAAGGTTTCCTTCCATGACCTCAACGTCTAGGCAACTGGGCAGCACATACCATCCAGTCCAGAACTTGAGTAGAGTCTTCAAGATGTTAAGAAGAAGCTGTATACAAAAAAGGCATTAGCAGCATCTTCGTAGCAGTTAGTAGCAACTAAAGCAAAAAGTCTGCTAATTCTCTTATACTTACCATTCTCAATGAATTTGCGAAGAAATCCAGTGAGCCTACATGTGTCTTAAAGAGAGATCTCATTTTCTTCATCTTGTGTTGGCCAGAGTATCCTCTCCAAGATCATCAGACAGATTGTCCAGATTATTATTACTCAATAGCTTTTATTAGAGTTTATATTTTATTATTATTAGAAGTATTTCTTGCCAGCGGGTTGTACAGTGTATCACAAGTCCAAGCACAGTCCAGAATATCTATTGTGGCAGTTTCAGGGAATCCACCAAAAAGTACATGCACTATAGCTGAGCTTAAACCAGTTAGGCATGGACCACCATGCAGGAAAGAGTGCCCAATCATATGGCCCGCCAACACAAAGAGGTCACTATCCAGAAAACACTGTGATGTTGAAGGAATCAGGTGATCTTTTTCACCCTCAAAAAGAAGAGTTCCCCCTGGCACTAAAAGAATGAAGGCATGCAACATATGGCAATCTGGATTAGCATTCAATTCAACAGACAAATACAGAAGCTCCTATTAATGAAACAAACCTAAGGCCAATACCAAGTCATTAGCTGTTAATATCTACAAATTGCTGTAAACCTGTCATAGTTATCATACAAAAACAGAAGAGGAAAGAAAATGTATTATAGAGGCCACTAACCCGCAGTTCAAAATCATACTGAAGTTTCGATATGATTGTTGAGAACACATGATGATTCACACTATCTCAAATTGCAGGATCACCTTGAAGGCAAAGGTATAATGCACATTAACGCAAAAACGAATCATATAAGTAATACACATTATTTTAAGATGTATTATACCTACCATGTAGTGTGCATTTTAAATGGCAAGCCCATTCTATATTATTTGTGGTCTTATAAAATGTCAGGATTGCTCTCTCCCATGTCCATTTGGAAAATGAGCTCCTTTCCCATTTCATGTTTCTTCAGTAGGTTTTCTCTGTACTTTTTTGAGGCCTCTGTTTGATCTTTTGAACCAATTGCTTCACAAAATGATTCACTGTTTCGAAGCGCTCAATACACCACACGCTAGTGACGCCTGCTGGTCAAATGTGTGTAAATGCAACAAAAACTCAGCCTAAAGTAAGCTGTAAAGTAAACAGCTTTTAAAAACTCATTGCAAATGTTTTATTGAAAGTATAATACATTAAATACAATAAAAATAATAAAATACCATTAAATATTAAGTGTCTGTATAATATGAACTCGCACGATTCACGGGTTTACAGCGATCATTGAAATTTTGAAATGTTTCAAAACAGTTGTGATGTAATGAAGCCTCGTTTACTGAAATCACGTGACTTTGTCATTTTGATACGTGCTCCGAACCACTGTTTCACAAAAGTTTTGAAGCTTCGCAAAGCAGTGCTTCGAAAGCACCCATCACTAGACTGGAGTACAAACATTTTATTATCAGTATACAAATAAACATGACTATATTAATTCCCCAGATAGCACAGGTACGTTTGTAAGATGTCTGCTAAAGATCTGGAGATGTGGAAAACATCTGTTATGTAAAAACATCTGATAAACATCATAGAAAGAGCAGTTTTACATGCATTCTAAATCATAAATATTTTACAGACATCATCTAGATGTCTATCTGACAGGAGACATCTCAGATACTATTGCATATGAGCAAACAATAAAAAATATTGCAAATTGCAGATGTAAATGCAGACATTAAATAGATGTCTCCCAGATGTATGTGTGCTATCAGGGTCAAGACTGTTGTTGCATAGCACATTAGGGCTGGACAATAATTCAATATCAATATGTATCGTGGAGATGTATCCTTCCCTGATTTGCTGATTATCAATATTTAAAACAATTTACTTTTTTTTTTTTTTCAGGATTCTTTGATTAATAGAAGGATGCACAGATCAGCATTTATCTGAAATAAAAAGCGTTTGTAACATTATACACTATTCCATTCAAAAGCTTGGAGTCAGTATAATTTTTTTGTTTTTTGGGGGGGAGGGGGGTGATAATTGATGTCATAAGTGATTATAAAGACATTTATAATGTTACAAAATGCTGTTCTTCCTATCTATTCATCAAATAAACCAGAACAAAATTCTACTCAGCTGTTTTCAACAAAATAAATGTTTTTTTGAGCAGCAAATCAGAATATTAGAATGTTTTCTGAAGGATCGTGACTGGAGCAATGATGCTAAAAATCTGCTTTGAAATCACAGGAATAACTTAAATTTGTAAATATTTTCAAATAGAAAACAGTTATTTTAAATAGTAAAAATTTTTCTAAATGTTACTGTTTTGCTGTATTTTAGATCGAATAAATGCAGCCTTGGTGAGCAGAAAAGAATTCTTTAAAAAAACATTAAAAATCTTACTGTTCAAAACATTTGACTGGTAGTGTATGTTGGCCTATAGTTTGAAGTTAAAGATATTAATATTAATTAGGTGAGCCTGAGGTGATTATTTAACAGTGATTTCATGTATTTCATGTGTGAAGGCTAAATACAAATAAAAGGTGAACATTATATATATATATATATATATATATATATATATATATATCTGCCCGGAAAGGCTTGCATGTATGACACTCAGCGGAAGTGAGAAAAAAGTATTTATGACATTTTAAATATGGATATTTTTCTTACAAAAATGTTATTGATTCGCTGCAGGAGACCTTTATTCACCCCCAGAGTCAAGTGGTGCACGTATTATTATGGATGCGCGCACTTTATTCTACTACTTTTGGACTGTTGAAAATAAACACCCGCTTACTTCCATTGAAACGCTTGGAAGAGCAAGGAAAAATTTAAATACAACTCTGATTGTATTCGTCTGATAGAAGAGAGTCATATACACCTAGGATGCTTTGAGGGTAAGTAAAACATGGGCTAATTTTCATTTTTGGGTGAACTAACCCTTTAATTTTACTTTGGTGAATAATAAAGGAAGTCTCTAAATACTGAGCAACAATGAGGATTTTGCAGTGCCCACTGCATACTTTTTTTTCAAAAATGGAAAATTATGACAGCAGACATGATAGTTGCATACAGTTTATTATTTCAGTGAATATTCCATTATCTATGAATGTTAAGAAGACACACACACACACACAAAAGAAAGTTGTTTTCATATCATAAAGAAAGAGATTATTTGCCGCTATAATTCCTCTTCACCGTCATAAGTAAACGTTGGTAACTTCAGTTTGCAAAGAGCAGCAGATCTGGCACCAATCTGTGGAGAACAACATTCAAATAAGTTTGCATGTGTACATATAGACCAATATACATTTTATAGTTTTTTTATTTATACAATCACATTAATACTTGATTTAATAAGTTATGTGTTACATCCCCTCGTTACAAAAAACAAATGGATCACAGCTGACAACACATTCTTTACCTGCTCAAAGTGTTTTTCCCCATAGCGAATGTAAGTGGCTACATGCTCACAGTTGTTCATAAGCAAGTCCCAAGTCCAGCAATTTTTGTGTATTTGCCTTATGACTTTCTTCATAGCATCAGTAGATCTTAATTTAATTTTACCATCCAGGTAGTTAAACTTCCATGGATTACCTGAGATTTCATTCATTTTTCCAAATATACAGTCAGAACCCTTGGGAAAGACGTAACCTTTGAACAGAGAGAATATGATTAAATACAGTTCATTCTGTGAGCAAAATAAAGTCCAATTAATTAAAATTACTGCACATAGTTTAATGTTTATATTATTTTATTCTACATTTAAGGGTACTCTTAAGGGTGGTTTGTAGTTCTGCTGGATATATACAGTGGAGATAAAAATTAGAAAACAATTTCCTAAATTTCAATGTAAACTAGCCTGTACTCCAAATGTAATCATACACGGTCATTTCCATTTGAAATGAAATGCTACCATTAAGTTGTCAGTTTACCAGTGATATGGAAAACATCCTCATCGTCATTTTTTATATTCTCCAGCCCACTGACTCTCCCCTTCCCCACATATACAGCCCAGTGCATGTAGAAGGTCACATTTGGATTGAGTTTGGATGTTCGATTGAATGCAATTAGATCCCCAAAATCAAACTAAAGGATAGAACAAAGGACAGTTATTTTTTTGCGGAAACATGAATATAAAGAGCAGAGTTCAATCTCAAGTATTTCATTCTGAATAATGTCTGTTGGGAACATTTACCTGACAGTGAACAGGAAGGGTCAGATGAAGAGCAAAAGTAGTTAAAAACACTTGTACCCAGAATGCTCTCATTATCACACTATAGTGCTTGTCCTTTGTTGAATCTAAATTCCTTGAATCACAAGATAAAAGAGCAAGAAAACCATTTTCACAAAAAAACATATCTTTGTAAACATTATTCAAGGAAATCATGTATTGTCATAACAGAACAGATAATTAATATTTTGCTTCTACCCAGCCAATATGTTCATATGGTGTGTTACACTTGGGCCACAGGGGTACATAGTGAGCATAGGCCTAACAGTGGCATATTAACTCAATTAATTCTTCATTAAAGGAGGATCACTGAAAATCATGATAAACTAATCCTGTGCCTTGCAGTAATGTTTACGACACAGTTTTAGATTTCAATAGTTAAAAACTATGACAATATCAAATCGTTTCCATTTATTTGAAAGTTGAAATATTTATTATTCCTTCTTACAGAGACTGTTTGAGTTAGTTCACCCCTAAATGTTAATTTATGCATTAACTATCAAATGATGTTAAGCCTGCGATATTCATGCATGAATCCAACTGTAGTTAAGGATAGCTCCTGATTGATTCATGATTATAGCTCATGTCTTCATGTCTTAATCATGAGTTCATGTTGAAGTAAGTATAATTAAGACATTAGTTCATTATTATTCATGTAACTTTATTGTAAAGTATTACCTGAATACTAATATTGCCCACTCGTAACAAAAACAACATGATCTTGTACTCTCATACATGCACATGTGCTTTATCACACATCTACAGGCCTTACTGTTCTCATATCATATATAACTGTGATGTTCTACAAAACAACAAGCTTTAAAACACTTTTTTTCTTACTGCTGAAAATTAGAATTACTTAGCCTAATGTGAAATCCGTTTTCTGTCAGGTACATCACTATTGTCAATGCAGTCCATAGCAATAATAAAAAAGTATCTTGACTTTATCTAGTGCTTATTTTGGGAAAAACAGTAGAGGGGTGTTTTACCCCAAGGGGGTGTTTTCCCCCTCTCTACCCTAATTAAAAGTTGCTTATATATATATAACATATTTCAGCATTTTTCAGTCATATTCACACAATTTAGTCTGACAAATATAGTTTGGGAAAAACCCAACTAGTGAAATTTGTACAAGTTTATGTAAAAATAACTAATTTTAGTAAAGATAAAGTACTTACTTGTCTCCTCTGCTGAATAAAGCTGTGTCAGATCGCGCTGTTATTCTGTGGTAAATTCTGGCTTATTCCTCACAGCACGTCTTCTTTTAAACAGTGAAAAGTAGGTGAAGCTTGATGCCTTGTTTATGGAGGTGATAGGAGTGTTTAACGGTACGCGTGGCGCACGTGGATGACTACCATCTGAACAGCGCGCGCTGTGCGTGGGTGTGACCACATTACAGATAATGAGTTCAGAGGCGTTGGTTTAATATGATTACATATTAGTTTTAAATTTACCCATTCAAATTTGAAAAGTAGTCATTTCAAGTTTTTCTATAGACATATTTGTCATGTCTGTGTGTGATGCAGTGAAGATCCAGGGAGACCAGTAATGACTATGTCAGAGATCATTTTAAGGAGGAATAACAAATTCATTAAATAAAAATAAATACAATAAAAGAATAAAGTAAACATGAAAATTATAATAGGAAATACGTTTAAACAAAATTAAGATCTATCTTACTCATATCTAAGGGCTGAAGTTGTGAATATCAGAAGAAAAGCCTAAAAGAGGTAAGATATAAGCAGAATGCCAGGAGAAGGGAACGCAAAGGAAGCAAAAGAAAGAAGGAGAAGAAAGAGTAAAGAGTAGGCACAAGGAATATATGCAGGAAACTTGCATCCTCCCAAACTGGTGTTTATGTCTAATAAGAATAGGTTAAATAGACCATTATTTCACTCATCAATTGTCTCATTCAATATCTAACAAAACACCAGTAAAGAAGACATATCTTTCAAACATATATGAAATGTGCATAACTTGAAAATCAAGGAAAATATAATACAGGCATGTGATCGGCTAGAGACAAAAAAGAAGGAAAATTTGACCACGCCCCCAGCACTTACTATTAAAAAGATATATCTTATATTGTAATAATACATACTATTGTCCTGTAAAAAATAAAAAGCAGCATTTAATAATCATGATAACAATATAATATATTATTTGTTATAATTATTAAAATACCTGGCAAAAGTTTGGAAACATTACAATTATTAATGATTTTAAAATAAATATCTTCTGCTCATCACGGCTGAATTTATTTGATCAAAATGAAGTAAAGAAAAAAACAGCAATATTGTGAAATATTATTACAAATAAAAAAAAAAATCTTTAAATTAATATATTATAAAATGTAATGTTATTCCTGTGATGCAAAGCAGAATTTTCTTCACCATTACTCCAGTTTTCAGTGTCGCATGATCTTTTAGAAATCATTACAATTTATTTGACTCATTTCTGATTATTATCAATATTGAAAACAATTTGCTGCTGCATATTTTGTGTGGAAATGGTGATACACTTTATTTTTCAGGACTTTTTGATAAATATAAAGTTTAATAAACAGCATTTATTTGCACTTATCAAATATATTAATTGCATTTGTTAGTGCATTTATTAAATAGAAATTATTTTAAATGTCTTTTTGTCACTTTCATGCATGATGAATAAAATTATTAATTTCTCTCTCTTTTTTAAATCTTACACAAATGTTTGAGTGGTATCATTGTTTCCACAAAAATATTAAGCAGCAAAACTGTTTTTAACATTGATAATAATGAGAAATGTTTCTTGGGCAGAAAATGAGCATATTAGAATGATTTCTGAAGGATTATGTGACACTGAAACTTCTCTTTGTAAGCCACAGATTTATAAACGTTTCTAATGACAAATATTACATTCCCAAATGCAAATTAAAGCGGCTCAAAGCAAGCACAGGCACAGCACAGCTAGCACTAACAGTAAATCGAACCTAAAAACAGTACTGTAACCGCAGACACGTAGCACTTCAGACTACAGCCTATTATATAATTACATCACAACCGTTGCAAATTTTATGGAAATACTTGCAATCTCAAATTCTAACCGCCACCCATTTATAAAAAGTCACTGGGTCGAGTAACAAGTTTCAGCGCTGATTCTACTCGCGTTTGGCGCTTTGAATCATTTGAGCGCTTTAACTGTCCTGCAAATGGCGCCGCGAGCTCGTGCAGCACTCTCAGGACCATTCCGTCCATGATGTTTTATAAAACAATCTTTTCGCAGTTTATTTAGGTAATAGCTTAAGGCCATCTGAGCGATTTCAATCATCATGCAGTAACCACCCTGGGGTCCGTTTTTTGTATCATCTGAGATGATTTGACAGTTCCCAGATCTTTTAACCCTGATAACTGATGTCTGGCTAATTTGGTTTATCAAACAAATTTGCATATTTGATTAAATATACGCATTAAGTTGTCTGAGATTACTCTGTGTTGACACGTTAATTGGAAAGGGCAGATATATTCATACTCAAAATCATTATCAGCAATATGATGTTTGGCTGGCGCCAACACAGCAATACAATGACATCACATATATTGATATATCAAGAAAACAGCCCAGACAGCAAAATTACATAAAAATTCTAATACATCAATAAAATGTCTAACCGTCTTAAATGATCATTTCTAGAATGTGTACAGGCTTTGCATTTTTCAATGTCAAGAGTTCTGTAACTAGCAATTCAAAAGTGGATGTTATGACTAGCACTGAGTAAAGTTTCTTAATCCATGTGATCTATTAATACATAGCTGACTGTTTAAATTAATTGTGCATCATAAAAGCATTTTGAGATTTGTGTAGTGGTCAGCATTTACTGCGATGCATCAAAGCCACACGCATAAAAGCTCACTGCTCAAATTAATGTATGACTCAGACAAACTGAACGTAATGTGTGTATGACTGCAATAAAATTATGAGATAATTATTTCTTACCAAACAAATTTCTCAATGAGTAAAACGGCTTGTCTGCTATTATACAGTCATGGCCAAAAATATCGGCACCCTTGGTAAATATGATCAAAGAAGGCTGTCAAAATGAATCTGCATTGTTAATCCTTTTGATCTTTTATTTAAATAAATCACAAATATCTAACCTTCCATTGGATAATAAGAATTTAAAATGGGGGGATATATTATTATGAAATAGTAACACTTTATTTAGATGGTCCCTTTTGAACATTCTGTTGACACTAAGTAATGTTGCAACTACATGTCAACAAACTCTCATAAGAGTATTAGTAGACTGTTTGCTTCATATCTACTAACTCCTTATTGTGTTGGTCTCCCAACAGATATTCTACTGACTATAAGTAACTTTGCAAGAACGTGTCAACTTAATCTAACCCTAACCCTACCAGTGAACTAATACACTACTAACACTCTAATGAGTCAATAGAAATGTAGGTGTAACATTACTTATAGTCAATAGAATGTGTTAAAGGGACCATCAAAATAAAGTGAAACCAAATGTTTTTCTCAAATACACATTGGACACAATTACTGGCACCCCTAGAAATTCTTGAGTAAAATATCTCTGAAGTATATTCCCATTCATATTCACAATTTTGAGCACTCCAGGGTGATTATGAACATGAAATTATCCAGCCATGGCTTCCTGTTTCACAGAAATATAAATAGGAGGGAAAACAAAGCCCAAATTCCCTTAATCATCCATCACAATGAGAAAAACCAAAGAATATATTTCTGATGTGCAGCAAAAGATAATTGAACTTCACAAATTAGTGAAGTGGCTTTAAGAAAAGAGCTAGAGCAGTGAAAATTCCCATTTCCACCATCAGGGCAATAATTAAGAATTTCCAATCAACATAAAATGTTACGAAACTGCCTGGAAGAGGACGTGTGTCTATATCGTCCTAATGCATGGTGAGAAGGAGAGTTTGAGTGGCTAAAGACTCTCCAAGGACCACAGCTGGAGAATTGCAGAAAATAGTCAAGTCTCGGGGTCAGAAAACCTTAAAAACTAATTGTTAAACAGCACCTACATCACCACATGTTGTTTGGGAGGGTTTCAAGAAAAATTCTCAGAGCTCATCCAAAAACAAACTCCAGCATATTCAGTTATCAGACACGACTGGAACTTCAAATGGGACTGGCTTCTATGGTCAGATGAAACTAAAAAAAAAAACACTCAAGATGGGTTTGGTGAACACAGGGATAAAAAGTACCTCATGTGTACAATGAAATATACTGCTGTATTTTTAATGTTGTGGGCCTGTATTTCTGCTGGAGGTCTTGGACATCTTGTTTAGACACATGGCATCATGGATTCTATCAAATACCAACAGATAAAAAAATCAATAAGTGACTGATACTGTTAGAAATTTTATAATGGGCCATGTTTGGATCTTCCAACCGTACAATAATCCAAACACAAACCTCAAAAACAACACAAAAATAGGTCACTGAGTACAAAACCAAGCTTCTGCTATGGCCATTCCAGTCCTCTGACCTGAACCCTGTAGAAAATGAGTGAGGTGAACTGAAGAGAAGAAGCACCGTCATGGAGCTGTGAATCTAAAGGGTCTGGAGTGATTCTGGATGAAGGAATGGTCTCTGATCTCTTGTCAGGTGTTCTCTAACCTCATCAGGCATTATAGGAGAAAATTTAGAGCTGTTAAACTGGCAAATGAAGGTTTCAGAAAGTTTTGAATAAAAGGGTGCAGTTAATTATGGCCGATGTGTATTAGAGAAAAACATTTATTTCATAATGATATTTCCCCCCATTTTAAATTCTTATTATCCAATGAAAGGATAGATTTTTGTGAATTTTTAAAATAAAAGATCAAAAGGATTAACAATGCACATAAATTTTCACAGCCTTCTTTGGTCATATTTACCAAGGGTGCCGATATTTTTGGCCATGACCATAGATATGCAACATTTTATTATTTAAATTATTTTCAAAATCATTTTAATATGATCTTTTAAAATAATTTTTCCTGGTTTGGGTTGTTGACATGACATGACATTTTCAGTGTTACACAAGATAAAAATGAACATAATTAGTAATGGATGTGTACACACATTTCCAACACACATTTATGTTCAAACAATTTGTAAAGTGAATTTTGCATCCGATGACCCCTTTAAAAAACGTTGATATTGTTTGTATTAATATTTAATTTTCTTTATTCTTTGACATATTCAAGTTAAGTAAAAAATACTTTAAAGGGGACTTATTATGCCCCTTTTAAGATGTAAAATATCTCTCTGATGTCCCCAGGGTGTGTATGCGAAGTATTAGCTCAAAATACCCCACAGATAGGATTTTTATAGCTTGGAAGAGCAAGGAAATTTTTTTTTTTTTTTTTTATATAACTCCGATTGTATTCGTCTGAAAGAAGAAAGTCATATACACCTAGGATGCTTTGAGGGTAAGTAAAACATGGTTTAATTTTCATCTTTGAGTTTAACTATCCCTTTAAATATATAACACTATATGAAAATAAGTGTCTAATGAAGACAAATCTCATGCTATTTGTATATTTGAATATACCATAGAACAATTTTATGCCACATTTTAGTACAAATGTCCCCTTCCCAGTGACAACTGGTGTGGCCGAGAGAATGAAAGTGCATATGTGAAATAGGTCATCCACTTCTTGTCTGAAGGAGACATACGCAGGAATTCCTGAAGCATGGCAAAGGGATGCAGTATCCTGTTCCCTATTCTCAGGGAACCGTGGTTACATGCGTAACCTGAGACGTTCCCTTTTGAAAGGGAACTTACGCTGCTTCCCCTAGAGGGTGCTATGGGGAATGGTATACCCACACCGCCATGCTGAAGGGATGAGTGCCTTATTGGCTGAGCTAAGACCCAAAGGAGTCCTCACCCCTGCACCAGCAACGCGATCATAGACCAGAGCTTCTCTAGAACGGAGGTCTAAATACAACAACTGAGAGGTGGCCTAACAACACTCCATACTAAGGTCAGAAGCCAAGGAGGCTCTCAGAGAGCCTTACAACCTAGCATATGACCCTATTGCCTAGCTGAGCTCTAGGAGCGGAGACCTCAACATGACACCTCTAAAACGAAAGGAGGCCTAACTACACCCCACTCAGGACATTCTGTAAGGAGGCTCACATGATTCAACACATAATTGAACCGGCATCAATAAAATCTGGATAATCCATGTATGAAGAACGGACCACTGGATATCAATTTGATGTCAAATATTAGTCAAGACTTGATCAAGATGCTGCAGCATCATTTTAACTTCAGTTTGGATGGCAATTTCAATTGCCCACTGGGAAGATCCCACAAAAGGATTTTTGATATCTAAGGGTGTACTCACACTAAGCACGGTTGCCTTGAACCTAGCCAGAGTGTGATTGTCCCCCCTCCCCACTCCCCTGCTGGACTGCTCTCACATTGCACTTTACGTTCCGGGCTGGAGCACGCTTTATGCTGCCTTCAAGTGCTATCGGAATTATCAGAAATACGAGTTTCCCAATCAGAAATTGGACACGAATGGCCTCTCAAGTCGTATTATTACTCGGAGATTATTTATTACTCGAGTTTCCGAGTTAGGCAGGCCATAAACATTAAACATGTTGGAGGGGACAACGATTTCAGCTGTCAATGCTATTCTTTATTATTCTTTTTTTTTTTATACAATAACTACATCACCTTGTCTTGTCGTTAAAGTAGTGCCTATTTAGATACAGGCATTTGAAGCATATGGTATATATTATAAACACTGAAATTCCAGAATCGTATCAAGCTAACTATCGTATCGGCTGCAGTTAGCGCTCACACTACATGCGTACTGCACCCGAGCCCAACTGAACTGCACTCTGGCCCACCTCTTCCAACCGACCCAGGGACAGCTAAACGAACCGCACCCAAGCGCAGCACGGAGCGATCACACTAGTCAAACGAACCAGGCTTTGGGGGTCAAACACGCTCGGGCATGGATCAAAATGCCTAGTGTGAGTATACCCTAAAAGTGAAGGATGATCCAGACTGAAAACACCTTAATCAAATTTCAGTTTCAGGTATCTCAGTAGTATTGTTGCCGCTGTATGTGTCAATTCCAACATTGCTAGGACAATCTGGCGCTTCTGAACCAGATTCTGTAAGTATGTTTTATTATTAGCTATTGACTGTTCAAATGCAGAGTTTGGTGAAGTGCAGAGTAATACATACTCTTTATTGAATTCTATTGTTTATTGAATGGTAATATAGCGAAGAGCTACCTGAAGCTGTTTGGACCGCAGCAAACCAGGTGTGTCGGTCAGAACACCACAGAGGTAAGTATCAGTTTTAACAGATTTATTATCACTGGTAAGCAGGTATCAACATCAGAGGGAGGAGTCAGCCTTTGCATGCACCTTAACAAGTAGCAGAGGTTTGAGGACTCCAGTGTTAGAGTAAATGAGGCTTCCTTTACAGTTTCCAGAAGGAATGGATCTAGCTAAGTTTTAGCCTTGTGATGACTGCAGATACGATTGCGGGAATGCATGAGAATGATATAGGTTAAGCACATTCAGTTGAAGAACTTGAGGTACAGTCAGTGAGTCCTATCTTAACCAGAGCGGGTTTAGCTCATGCGTGGACTAGGTGCATATCAGCTAATGTAGACTTGGATGGTATGATTGTGGTAGTATGGGTGTGTGGTTTATCTGCATCATAGAGCAGTACTCTAAAAACAGCAACCACTATTACAAATGATCATTATTGGCATACAACTATAGCCTGCTCTCCTCATAAAATAACATAATAATACATAACATCACGTAACAGCATAATGACTTGTATTATGTCACTCACATAACTCACAATGACATCTTCAATCGCGTTTACTATCATTTATCAACATGAATCATTAAACAACATAAACATTATGACTATGAACATCGTAGACAGATAAATAATTAGAGCTAGCACAGACAAATTAGCATCATCATGTAACATTACAGCCGATTACATCATAAATGATAACAAGCATAAATCAGATAGGGCAATGGGATTAACTTTACTCACTTTTATAGGACGCACACAAAAACAAAATACATCCAATCTGAGGCGGATAATAACATGTGAGTCAACGTTATTATCCACCTCAGACTGGATGCTTGTATTTTTTGTTTGTGTGCGCCCTATAAGAGTGAGTAAAATAAATCTGATGGTAACTCTTAATTTGCCAATCATTTAATGCAATTTTGCTCCGATAATGGTTTGTTCTGTCCAGTAAAGTAAATTTACCTGTTAACAGTTACACTTACGTACATCAGTGAGGTGTGGCACACAACTTCATGGTTAGATCACTGCATTTGTCTGTGAATAACAATATCTGTGTAGGGAAAACAGACTGGTCCTACTTGACTGAGGAGGATATTAGTATACTGTGTTCAGTCTGACACATTGAGTAATATTGATTTACCAAAAAGATGCAGCTGCTTGCTGTGATATTAACTATAAGATATCACAACGTGGTATTGAGTTGTGTTCCTTGTATGATAATATTGTGGAATCTCTTCTTGTCTTAAGCAGGCCTTTGTACAAGATCAAAGTGTACAGGCCAGGTCAAGTTCAAAAAAATATGTTGAAGAGCTTCATGCTGAGGCTAGAAGGGCTTTTAAAGGGTTAGTTCACCCAAAAATGAAAATTCTGTCGTTAATTACTCACCCTCATGTCGTTCCAAACTCCTAAGACCTTTGTTCGTCTTCGGAACACAAATTAAGATATTTTTAATGAAATCCAAGAGCTTTCTGACCCTCCATAGGCTACAAGGGTCTTACCACGATCAAGGTCCATAAATGTACCAAGAACATTGACAAAATATTCAATGTGACATCAGTGGTTCAACTGTAATTTTATGAAGCTACGAGAATACTTTTTGTGCCCAAAAAAAATTAAATAATGACTTTATTCAACAATTCTTCTCCTCTGTGTCACCTCTAGCATTTGGAGAGTATCACGGCACATGCGTTGTTTATGTGCAGATCAAAGCATGCGCATGCGTTGTGGTATTCTCCAAAATGGTGCTAGGGGTGACACAGAGGAGATTTGTTGAATAAAGTTATTTTCGTTTTTTGCGCACAAAAAGTATTCTCGTAGCTTCATAAAATTATGGTTAAACCACTGATGGCCTTAAGGGTTTGGAACGACATGAGAGTGAATAATTAATAACAGAATTTTGCTTTTTGAGTTAACTATCCCTTTAAAGCTTGGGTTGAGTCAGCAGACATAAACGTGGTCCCTTATTTGAATATAAGGAACAGGCAAATGCTAATAGTAAATATGCCCAACATTTCATTAAGAGGAATGACAATACAATGAGGGCTGACTTGCAAGAAAATTGCAAAATAATAATTCAAATGATTTCTGGAAAGTAATCAAAAGAATGAATGGGGTAAGCGGTTCATAGAAAATTACTCAGCTGTGGCAAAAACATTATTATGAGTTGTTCAACTGTGTTAAAAGTAACCCATTCACAGTGGGCAATATTGATAATAATGAAGATGTAACTGTTTCTTCATGAGATGTCTGTGGTGTGGTTAAGATGCTAAAAGACAATAAGGCATGTGGTATGAATAAGCAGGGTTTGAATTTAATTTTATCACTCACTCACCAGTCAATTTGGTTACTAAATTTGCAAGTTGCCTGCCATTTATAACTTATACTAGCCAAAAAATAAATAAATAAAAATACTGAAATAAACCAACAGCTTGATACCAACCACAGCTGATTTTTACCCGCATTTGGTGGGTTGGCGGGTGTTAATTTCAAAACCTGTGGATAAGATATCTGCTGAACATTTCAAAAATTTTTACCAGGTTCTTAGTTTATGGTATTTTACCTGATTCGATTTTAACTTTTACGTTATTGCCTATTATTAAAGATAAAGCTGGCAAAATAAATAGCATGGATAATTACCGGCCTATAGCTTTGGCCAGTATTTTATCCAAAGTCTTTGAGAGGACCTTACTAAATAAGTTGGAACACTTCGTCATGTATGGAAGCATATAGCTAAATTAAATTTGAAATGTAATATGCAAAATGGCAATGCATTTCTGTATTTAAATGTACATTTTCCCATACATGTGTGCAACTTTTAGTGCAAAATGAAAATTTAATTATAACATTTAAATTTGCCATTTTCTACACTAGTTTTAATATGCAAATTAAAAACATATTTTAAAGCTTTATAAGTTGCAAAATTAAAATTAAAATGTATAACCCAAATTGATTAGATATATTTAACATATCCAAGCAAAAACAGTAGCAAAATTATCATTTAAATACTGTTTTTCCTAAATGCATTTAGACTTAGGAGTAGGACACTTGGGATTGCATCTTCATCATAATAGAGCGTGATAATCGTAGCAAAATGCAGTGAGAATTTCAGAATGCATTTTGAGCCAAAGGTGCAGCAAAAGGATGATTTAAATCTTTTATTTTTCTTAAATGCATTGACACTTACATAGGACATTTCAATTACATTTTCATTAAATACCCCGCGATGAACATAGTTTAAGTCATTGTGGATTTTAAATGCATTCCGAGCCGAGCACGCCCCCTACCTGTCAATCATTACATCAAGGAGTTGCTCAGCAACAAGATGTCAGGAGTGAGTGAAAGAGGACTCAGATGCAGAGTAGAGAACGGAGAAACTGGAACCTGTCCAGTGAGGACTACTGTCTTGCCAATAGAGGGGGGTAAGCCAGTAACAAAGTCCATCGCTATGTGTGACCAGGGTCGCGAAGGGACTGACAGCGGCTGGAGTAGCCCTGCTGGGGGTCGATTGGAGCCCTTACCCGCAGCGCAAATCGGACAGGCCGACACGAACCGTCGAGCATCCCGCGCCACGGACGGGCACCAAAATTGCTGCTTGATTAACCTATAAGTGCGAGTCGCTCCAGGGTGGCAAGCTAGGCTAGAGGAGTGGCCCCACTGTAGGACGCTAGTTCGGACCGACTCGGGCACGAACAGTAGACTCTCTGGGCATCCCGCAGGAACCGTAGCGTCGCGCGGACCCTGGACTCCACACCCCAGGTGACAGCTGCCACAACCCGTTCAGGATGCAGAATCGCCACCGTGGGGGTGGGACTGGCCTTAGCTTCAAAGATCCGTGACAGTGCATCAGGTTTACCATTCTTAGAGCCCGGGCGATAAGAGATGGTAAACCTGAAACGTCCAAAAAATAATGCCCAGTGAGCCTGCCTGGAATTTATTCTTTTAGCGGTGCGGATATACTCCAGATTTTTATGGTCAGTCCAAACGATAAACGGAAACCCTGCGCCCTCCAACCAGTGATGCCACTCCTCCAGCGCCAGCTTGACAGCTAGTAACTCCCTATACCCGATGTCGTAGTTCCTTTCCGTGGGGGTTAGACGATGGGAGAAAAAGGCGCAGGGATGTATTTTCTCGTCTGAAGGTGATGTCTGAGACAAAACTGCCCCACCTCGGACGCATCCACCTCCACAATGAACTGCCGGGACGGGTCAGGGGTCATTAAAATAGGAGCCGAAATAAACCGACTCTTCAAACTCTCAAACGCAGTTTGGGCCTGCGACGACCAACAGAACCGTTTCTTAGTGGAGGTGAGATCCGTCATAGGAAGGGCGACCTGACTAAAGTTCCGAACGAACCGCCTGTAAAAACTGGCAAACCCCAGAAAACGCTGGACCGCTCTACGACTATCTGGGGTGGGCAACAGCTTTTACCTTGGCAAGATCCATTCGGATACCTTCAGGCGAGAGAATAAACCCCAGGAACGGAACCGACCGTGCGTGAAACTCACACTTCTCCACCTTGGCGAATAAACGATTCTCCAGCAGCCGCTGGAGCACTCACCTGACATGCTGGACATGATCGCGCTCGTTCTAGGAGAAGATCAGGATGTCATCGATGTAGACAAACACAAACCGGTCAACCATGTCTCTAAGCACGTCGTTGACGAGTGCCTGGAAGACCGCCGGGGAGTTTGAAAGGCCAAACGGCATGACCAAGTATTCAAAATGCCCAGAATGGGTGTTAAAGGTAGTCTTCCATTTTTCACCCTCCCTAATCCGAACCAAGTGATAAGCACTGCAGAGGTCCAACTTCGTAAAGAAGGTTGCCCCCTGCAAGAGCTCAAAGTCTGATGACATCAACGGCAAAGGATAACGATTCTTTACCGTAATAACATTCAACCCCCGATAGTCTATACAGGGGCGCAGCGAACCATCCTTCTTCTCCATGAAGAAGAACCCCGCCCCAGCTGGAGAGAAAGAGGGATGTAT